>NC_133656.1:129699425-129999425 GCF_009905375.1 Apium graveolens
CAAGTCAGCTCATTTTCTGCCTATAAATAAAAGATTTTCGCTCGGCAAGTTGGTCCATATGTACCTAAAAGAAATTGTAGTTCGTCATGGAGTTCCAGTGTCTATCGTATCTGATAGAGATCCAAGGTTTAATTCAAGATTCTGGAAGAGTTTTCAAGAATGTTTGGGAACAAGACTGAATATGAGTACAGCTTATCACCCCCAAACGGATGGCCAAAGTGAAAGAACGATCCAGACAATCGAGGATATGTTACGTGTTTGTGCTATTGATTTTAAAGGAAGTTGGGACGAACATTTACCTCTGGTAGAGTTTGCTTACAACAACAGTTATCATGCCAGCATTGGAATGCCACCCTATGAAGCCCTTTATGGACGCAAATGTAGATCTCCCATATATTGGGACGAAGTAGGAGAACGCAAGATACTTGGACCTGAACTGGTACAGCAGACAAAGGAAGTTGTTGAACTTATCCAGTAAAGATTAATAGCCGCTCAAAATCGTCAGAGGAAATATGCAGACCAATCAAGGAAAGACATGGAATTTGAAGAAGGAAGCTTGGTATTACTGAAAGTATCACCATGGAAAGGACTAACGAGGTTTGGAAAGAAAGGGAAGCTAAGCCCAAGATATGTCGGACCTTTTGAGATCCTAAAGCGCGTTGGCAAAGTAGCTTACGAATTGGCGTTACCTCCGCACATGGAGCACATTCACAATGTTTTTCATGTATCGATGCTCAAGAAATATAATCCAGACTCCAGGCATGTAATAGAATATGAGCCAATAGAGCTTCAGGCAGATTTATCATATGTAGAGAGTCCGATAGAGATTCTAGAGGCAAGAGAGAAAGTATTGAGAAATAAAGTGGTAAAGTTAGTAAGAGTATTGTGGAGAAACCCAAAGGTTGAAGAGTCAACCTGGGAGTTAGAAAATGATATGAGAGAAAAATACCCTCATTTGTTTTCTTAGGAGATTCTGAGGACAGAATCCTTTTAAGGGGGGAAGGATGTAATATCCAGGATATATCGTGTAATTATTTTTGATATTATTATGTGTGCCCGTATTCAATTCTGTGAGTTAATTGTTAAGTGTTATCTGTACTTGAATATTCAAAAATAATATTAATTGAGTATTTTAATTTTTATATGTCCAAAATAAAATACAGATAATTGTCATATCTTCCTAATTATTTTTATGTTGGTTTATGGATTTATAAGAATCATATGAAATTTCTAAAATCTTTTTCCGGGTAATTAAAATCTATTTTATAAAAACGGGAACCAACCGACGTCAACCGTTGTTACATTTTTGGAACCCGAAACTCTTCCGAGAACTCCTTCCTAACCTAATTGTAATATTCCGAGCATTTTCCATGTTTCGACTTTTTCGATCCGGCTTACGGTTTGTCCTGCGCGGGTCCCGGCGCAACATTTTCGATACAATATTCGTTTCGGTAAATCAATAAAACCCGTATTTTCGATAAACGGGAGCTTTTTATTAAACTATCCCAATTATCACTTCGTAATACGTGTAACCAGGCGCTGAGACCAAGACCGCAGTACAAATTGTACTAATTTGGATAATTATCCCGAAAACCGATACCGTTTGGATCAGTTTTTACAAATAAACGTACCGTTTTATATCCGGAATGATCCAACGGGATATAAATTTTCCATAATTATAAATAGCCTTTTACCGTATTTTATTCCGTATCAAAATCATTTGCAGATAGTTAATTATATAATTTTCAGAGAAAAGCCCTAATTTCTTAAAACTGTTCTAAGAATCAAACAGCAAAACGAAGGCGTTACCGATCTCTGTTTTCAAAGCTTGAGTAACCAAAACGAAGGATTTGAAGTGTTCTATCAGATTCTGAGCTTTGTTTCACTGCAGAAATCAAGGTTATTTTTCTAAAAATTTATTTATTTTCGAATTTATTTTATTAAAAATATGAATTTTTGTTCGGATGATTGTTTGTATGATTTGATGATTGCATGTTGTAGAGCTTGTTTTCCTGATGATTTTCATATGTCATACGTCTGATTTGGAGTTCAATAACATGTTCAAATTTGAGTTTGATTTTCGAATTTCAAAATTAGGGTTTATAACCCGTATGAATGTTCTTAATTGAAATTTGGGGGTTTCTTATTCTGTGATAGATTGATGATGTTTTATAGTGGGTTGTGTTCTCTGTGAAATTTACAATCTAGTCATATAAGTTTCATGAACCAACGAGGTCTGTAGAGAAGGGAGTTGTGTTTTGAAGTTTTCCGATGTTCGGCGGAAACTGGAAAACTTCACGGCCAAATTCCGGCCGACTCAGGGATTGTTAGGATGAATTGATTGCATGGTTGTGTTCCTGATGTTGTGTAGATGTGATCTGGAGGTGTTGGTGGGGTGAGGATGCCGGGAACGTGTTCTCCGGCCATCCCCGACTGTTTTCCGGCGACCCCCTGGAAAATTACAGTTTAGTACCTATAGTTTTGAAAACGATGCAGTTTGGTCCATGTAGTTTCCAGACTTTGCAAAAATTGGATTTCCGTTTTAAAAATGTTTAAAAATCATATTTCCTATTTATTTTTATTATAAAAATTCGTTTTTAATTTCTGAAAATTCTAAAAATTATTATTTTAATTCTGAAAATTATTTTTAATTCACAAATAAATCTAAATTAATTAGTTAATTAATTTCAGTTAATTTCTAATTGATTAATTGGTCAATTAATTCGAAAATTAATTGATTAATTGATTTAATTAATTATTAATTGATTTTAATTAATTATTTAATTAGATTTAATTATTTAATAATGATTTAAAAAATTCTGAAAAATAGTTTCGAGCTTTAAAATATTATTCTAAATTATTTCCAAGGCTCGATAATTATTCTAAAAATTATTTCGGAACCAGAATGGGCCAACCGAACCCTGTTTATTAACCCGAAATTGATCCAACGACCCGTTTTAATTCCGAAAAATGTTTTAAAAATCATTTTAAATACCAGAAAGCCTATTTATGACTCGAGATTTCTTTATAAATAATATATCCTTGATTACGTGATGTATTATATGCTACATGTGACTTGTTAATTGACTATCGGTCTATATATTCGGTGTTTACTTGATTATCGCATAACTTTCAATCCGTTAATCGGATTTGGGTAAAACGAAGGGTAGATAGAAGTATGTGTTGAATAGAATTCCGTGAGTAAATTATTGATAGATGCTTATGATATGTGAGCAGAAGAGGCAAGGCGTAGGAAAGGGAAACAGGTAGTTGAGGAGTAAGACGATTGTGATTGAAAGCAAGTGCAGGATAGTAAGCTAATATCAGGCAAGTGTTCTGAACTTTCTCGAGATATTGTAATTCTTGATAGTCTTGTTGACATTGCAAGTGCTTTGAAGTACGGAAACCTAAATCCTGATTTCAGTTATTGTTCTTGAGCTATGAACCATATTCTTTCTAATCCACTGATAATTGTATACCCAAACAAGAACCACAAATCTACGATACTACTCCACAAATACATACAAACTAAATACCAGACACTAAACTGAATTATTATATACTCAATCCATGATATCTTATGCTTTGAAAGACCAAATCCTTGAAACCCTGAAACGTTGTTTCCTTTGTTATCCAATTCTTTCATTACCCAGCATTCAAGCTTTAAAAGTACCTTGTTGATCCTTACAAGGATTTAAACCCTTTCATTGTTAAACATTTATTGTTGTTAATGATTTCGGTTATTGTTTATTATTGCATATTCTGTTATTATGTTAGAATTGGATTGTTTTTATAAAATTGTAGACCATATTCGTGGTCAGACCATATAATGGTCAAGTTAGGCCAATGTGTGCCTTGGATCCAGTAGTTAGAGCAATATTGTGTGCCTTGCTCGAGGTTAGTGCGTGACTGATCAGCAGCCTAACCTTGGTTTTTAAATTAAAAGTATAATATCCAATTCTAAATCATAATCCAATGTTCACTTGATATCATAATCATATTCACCTGATGATCATTATTCTCAGTTTTGTCATTGTGACTTGCTGAGCTAGTTAGCTCATTTGCGCGATGTTGTTTATATTCTTTCCAGTTGAAAAGGAACCAGTTGGTAAAGAGGATCCCCAGTCCAGCGCGAGAGCTAGGGGTTCAGGTTGAGAAAGCTGAGCTAGTAGGCTTCTTTTGGAATAATTTAAGTTTGTAAAAGTTTGTAATAATGTTTAATACTCAGTTTGAATTTGAAATAGTTGGGATTTGAACGGTTTGTAATATATTAGTGTGTTTGGCTTGTGTGCATACTTTAACCTGTTGCGGTCCGTGGTGATTGGTAAGTAGGGTCATTGCATATATTATTATTATTATCTTTATTATTGTTATAAGCAGGTTATAATTAAGGTGTTTGTGTGGACCCCAAACTTCTGACCCAGGTTTGGAGGGCGCCACAATCAGCATACTCCAATATATTGCAAAATTTGCTAATAACAATCATGCACTTATCACAAGATAATGCATATACATATATTTACATCACAACAACAGTATTACGGGTAGAAAACTTGCCTGAGCGACTGGGGGTAGTAAAAGGCCTGGGGCGAGTCTGGTAACCTATAAACAAAATATAAGTTGGAATTAACCAAAGTTTCTTAAGAAACTAGACTTTAACCAATTAGACTCTAACGTTCTCTTATGGTCGCTTATATGCTTAACGATTCACTTAAGTCGCTCGAGTACCCTTGGCTCCACCATTTTTCATAAATTAACCATTAAGAATTTTAAGGTGATTCTTTCGCGAGTTCTCTACCAACATCCTAATCCACTTTACATAATTTTTTCATACTCCAATTAGTCATTTAAGGGCCTTAACCAAGATTTCAAAGTAAGGCGAGGGGTAATGGTTCGTTCGTGAAATGTCGTTACTTAAAACGGTCGTTTCTCCTTAACCATACATCGGATTCAAGTGAACCACATATCAAAATGAAGCTCGTAACATGAACTATCTAAAAATGGCAATGGTCAGAATCTAACAGTGAGTTTACGGGTCCTGAAGTTAAGAACAAAAACAGTCTAAGGTAAATCGGGCATTACGACGGCTATGTTTACGCGATTACCAAAGTTTATACTACTCCAAATCAATCACAAATCAACCTATAATCAACATTACAACCAAAATCCATCAAATCTTCACTACATCAGTCCATTACTTCATGTTTTTTCCAACTCATTTAATCACAACAAAAGCTACTAACCATACTAAGGTTGATTAACTAATAACCAAGATTCAACCATCAAAATCACTACAAACTCAACCAAACTTTAAGCAAACAAGCATAATGCTTCCCATATACTATATCAATCACTACCATTCCTAAATACTCAAAAGTGAAGCTAGGGTTTGGAGTTTATACCTTCTTGAAGCTTCTTAACACAACACAAGAGCTTTGAATGCCTAAAAGAACCTTGATCCTTGCTTATATAACCTTAAACTTTTATAAAAATTCAAGAAAACTAAAGTTATTTTTTGAAAGTTACTATTCACCATCTTCTTCCTTGAATTATTGGAAGAGAGTCATGGAGAATTGGAAGCTTAAACTCCTAGGATATGCTTATCTAATCATCAAGAAGCTAAGGAAATTACCTTGGATTTGTTTATGGAGTGAAGCTTGAATTTTTTGCAATTTTTCTTCTTAAAAAAGAGGAAGGGCCGAGAGCTTGCTTCTTGGAAATGGAAAGCCAATTTCTAATTTTGTGTTATGAATTTTCCTTGGCTTGGTTGATATCTTTTGTTTGTTAATTAATTGTTACCATGGTGAAAAATGTGTGGCTCACAATCAACCAACCAATCCTTCCCACTTTGTCATGCTTACATCACCCTACTTATGTCATCCATTTTCCACATGTCTTCTACTTGTGGTGTGATGACATCATCATCCACTAACCTCTTTGATTAACCCCTAATTACTTGGCTAATGACCACTTATCTTTTATACGGTTCGCTTAACTTTCGTTCTCGTTTATCGTTTGAGGGATCATACCCGGGATCTTATTACTTGGGTTCCCCTAAACCTTTCTCAATATTTTATATTCCTTTTATGATCCTCTCTTATAATCCTTGAATTTAAATCTTTTTAATCATGTTACCTTATACTCAATTCTTTCTGTATCTGGTGGGTTTTCGGGAAAAATCAAAGTGTTCGAATTTGGATTCTAACGATCTTTACATACACTTATATACCATATAGAGTACTAATAAGATCTCAGAATATCAATAAAAGAACCCCTACATAGTGTGACATGAAAAGTTTTCTTATTCAGCAAAATCACTATTCATAAGGGTTACAAAAATTCCAAAAATTGGGGTTATTACAGTCTCCCCTCCTTAAAAGGATCTCGTCCCGGAATCAGATAGAAAATGAATAGGGATACTCTCTTAGCATTGCACTTTCTAACTACCCAGTAAATTTTCCCACATTGTGGTTCTACCACCAAATTTTGACTAGTTTGGTAACCCTTCTCCTAAGCACTTGTTCCTTTTCGATCTATAACCTTTCCTGGTTGCATGTCTATGCGCTCATATGCCCCTATTTGCCTGGCATCCGAATTACACTTCCTTAACACTGATACGTGGAACACGTTATGAACTTGCTACATGTTCGAGGGTAGGGCTAGCTCATATGCTAACTTCCCAATACGTCTTAATATATCCAAGGGTCCAACAATTCGTGGGCTTAGCTTTTCTTTCTTTCCGAACCTCATCCATCCTTTCCAAGGGAGTACCTATAACAGCACTAGGTCCCCTACTTCCTATTCTTTGTCCTTTCGTGTCAAATCAACATACTTCTTATGTCCATCTTGGGCTACTACCAGCCGCCCTCTGATTAGATGTATTATATCCCTGGTCCCTTGGACTACTGCGGGTCGGAGCATCTTGCGCTCTACAACTTCATCCTAACATAAGGGAGATCGACATTGTCTTCCCTCAAGGATCTCATAAGGTGACATCTCGATAATGACATATGATCTATTGTCGTAAGAAAACTCAATCCGCGTTAAGTGATCATTCCAAATTCTTTCAAGTCTATTGCCCAGACTCTCATCATAGCTTCTAGCATTATAGCTTTTGCTTCTCAATACTCCTTCTTTTCTTGTTCGTAAGCGTTACTATCTTCCGTACAGAATACTATTCTAGATATACCTTTACTCGCTAGAGTTTTACAACCTTTTAATAATCGCGTCAACCTTACTATCATGAATGCGTTAGAATAGGAATACCACCGTACTTGGTACCACTTCATCTCTAGCTGGCTCCATCTTCGAAAGCTTGGTCCTTCATGTAGAAGTCAAAGAATTTATTGAGAGAACACTATGATCATGAACACTTATTCTATTACATAGTTAGTACAGAAGGTGGCCAGCCTTTAGTACTTGACAAGCAATTAAACAACATGTGGTATCCTACTAGGCTTCTATCACATAGATAGATAGTCATTCGGCAATACCTCCCCTTCTGGAAGGGTTGTTCTTCTCAGCTTATACAAAATGAAAAGGAGAGAAATGAACGAATTGAAGAGAATTGTATATGAAAAAAAATACTGCCACAAATATTTGGCTTGGAATCTACCTCTGAACTATAGAGGTTTGTCATAGGAGAACAAAACATATGTGTATATATATAAACATCAAGTATTATAACATCACAATTCATGTGCCTGAATATTTACTATTCTGTCCATCGTCCTATGGACCCATGCTCTCGCTCGAGCTTATAAACAATCACCGTTGAAACTCCCTCGACAGCGAAAATCGAATCTGCGATTTCATTCTAGACATCATCGTTACTAGAATTCTATTCTTGCACTGCAACCTTCCTCATATAGTAATACGGCTCTCTATTCATAAGAAGGAATAAATATTCAATAAGTAGATAATCGACTTAATTAGTCTATCAATGATAACTTATACATCACCACAACCCGATTAGTGGTACCCAATCTCAACATCCATTACACTACAACTCTCACGGTTGTAATCGGCTCATTATTCAAAGAATCGTTGATGCATTACTATAGTCCACCACAGACCTACTATAGTCATTTGTTTTCCTTGGATCTTAATAGTTAATCATACGGAGTCCATTCCTGCCGTACCAAAATCTTCTAGAGAGGAAACATAATCGCCAATCCATGATTCATGAAGAACACTCATTATCCTGACGTACATACATGACATGAAGCAGATAAAATTGCAGAAGAGTTTCAATCAAAGCAACGATAGCAGGTTAATACCATTTCTAATCATATGTCTTTATTAGGAGACATAAAGCTCAAAGGTTCATTTAGACCTTTCGTAACATGGTCCTGGCTTATCTCAAGATATGACCTTATAAGATAGATAGCCCACTCACGGCGATTACATAAATAAAATCTTTACCAAACTACTATCACAGTTGAGTATCGCACAATCATCAGAAGGAATGTCAATCTTTCAAACCATAATACCATCTTCACGGCTTTAACTATCATCACTGTATACCTCTGGCACGAGCGCCTATAATTGTCCTCTTACACTTAAAGTGTCGGCCACCTCTTTGGCCTTTCCTGATAGTAAAATTTCCTTATAATCAATGTAATTTTAACCACCTCCAACTAAATTTTCTACCTCATTTCAAATCACTGCTTAAGTGAAAATGCTTTTCTTAAGTCCTTGTCATAAAAAAAAATCACCATTTTTTTCCATAAGTCACTGCCTTAGTCTTTAAATGTAAACATTATCATGGCTGACTCTCGCTCATACTTAGGACGTCTTTTATCTTGGGCCCTTCTTGTTTTAACAATTCTGACCTTCATTGGTTCAATCTATACTTCTTATGGTTTAACACGTGCCCACCAGGCATTATTATAATTACGCTATATTTCCTTCATCAAAATTTCTATTCTTGAGAACTTTGAATATTACCTTTCTCCTTGTAAAACCTCTAAGGTTATCCTTAAATCCTTCATCAGGTACACCCTAGGCACAGGGCATATCAAGATACCATTTACTAATACCAGAATCATTGTCTATATACTTCTGAAAAATTTCTCCACTGATCCTTAAAGGTTGTTGCTACCTTAATCATTTCCAATTTTTACTGTCAAAACTCATACTATCCCTATTAAGGGTGAAATGCCAACCTTTATGCATTCCCCTAGGATTCATTTTAAGTTACAGATGTTCTATCCTTAATTCCACCTTTAAAAAGGTACATGAATCCTTCCATGGATAAATCAAGTCATATATCCTTGATAAGGGTGTCTTATTCAATCATTCTCACCTCGATAGTTTATGCCTAATTTCACAATAACATCTGTACTCAAAATGAGGTCAATCAATATGGCCTTCAAAAGATAACAACGGTTATCCGCTTTTCTTGCCTAATTTGGTAACGATAACAAGGATGTTCAGGAAGATATTGGTCATGTTCAACATGAACTTCTTCTTAATAATTCCTCATTTACTTTTGTTGTTTATCTCAACAGTCATCTCAATGTTGGGATATCTTTCATACCTGGAGTCTCCCTTTCTGGGTATCATGCCACCGGTCTTACACTTCACATTCTTGAAGGTCACTTCCTTCATCCAATTTTCCTAATTTCTTACCTTCTTGTCTCCTCAGTCTATCCGCGTCTCATTATTTATCCTTCGAACTATCTCAAGGTTTCCTCGAATCCTCCCAACTTACAGGGGATAAAATATACGTATCTCTTATGCCTTCAACCATCAACTTTAACTCAAAGTGAATCACCCTCATCCTGACGATTACATACTTTTCTATTTCTATTGCTACGAGTCTTTAGGGTTTCCTCATACCCAACTCCCTTATCATTCCTCAAACTGTATTGCCTTTTAATTTCTTCCCACTTCAGCTTCTCTTTATTTTCCTTTCTCTTACAATCATTTCATGAACACACTAATCATTGACTTCAAACATCACGTCGTTCTGGGATTCTTGTCCTCAGAACGAATCCTTACAACTTTTACAACTTAGATTCATAATTCATCATACTCGTCCGCCTTTGTTCTAGCTCTAAAGCTTTTACACTATCTCTCTATCTTCCTTAGCCTTCCACCAGCGGGTGGCCTCTCTCTTAGGAAGGTAAGTGACAAAACAGTCTTTTGTGCTTCATCAATCATTTAGAATATAAAACCATTCCTCGATTTCCTTTAGCCAGGCTCTTGCCTCGATTGGGTCAACTTGTTCCTTGGAACACTGAGAGCTTAGCGACTTAAAGGTCCTGAAAGAATTTCCTACTACATTATTTCCTCAGGGTGGTGTTTGGGGGGGGGGGGTTAAAGTTCTAAGTTATGTTTAGATAGGTCCATGAATTTTCGTATAGGAGTACCGTCTTGGTGCTCCCTTCCTTGCTCGACTTATGTTTTCACAGTCTAAAATATTTCTTCCCACTCCCTATAATCGGGTCATCCTATATTTAAAATCCTCATTTTCCACTTCATTATGTTCCGGGTCCCTTATATCTTAATTGCGACCTCCCTGATTATCACATTCAGGGTTTGCCCCAAATCTTACTCTTTGTGGGGGCATAATGCTCGAGAGAATTTTTTTTTTTGAGAATCTCTTGATATTTGTCTCACTTACTGTGCTTAAGTCTTTCCCTCATTCAGTCCTTACATGATCGTAAATTATGAATTCTCAAGTTCCATAAGCTTCATTACACTCTTAAGTGTTAATAATGCAATTAACAATATGAACTTATCATAAATGAACTGATCTGAACTAAAAAGAACGAATATATACATAACCATTTGTTCGAGGGTACAACAACTGAACACATGAAAGAGAATTACATCATTTGGCCTGATCGCTTCTATCCCAAAAGTACTACCACAGATAATCATCTAGTCATTAAAAACTAATCATTCATAACTTAGGCTAATCCTCTAAAAGTGGTGTTGCATGTAATTCTTGTCTGATTGCTCAGACTCTGCACACTATTATGGATCAAGAAATGCGGGCATACACGACATCCCTAACCTGCTCCATTAAAGTGGTGATGAGGTCTAAGATAGTCGCAAGTAGAGCTGGATCAATCTGACCCTCAAGATGGCCTCTAGCTGTAATTCGGGTGGTAGCCTCAATCCTTTCCATGCTATAAGCTAATCCTGCCGAAAGTACCCCGCCCTCAATCCTCGGTGCAGTAAGTCGATCCAACAGAGCACTCCTAACATTACAGGCCTCAGACAGGCCACCCAAAGTCATCTAATAATCGGCGATAAGAGAAGCTTGAGTGGTAGCATCTAGCAGTCCATGGGGTGCAGGTGGTGCAGACCTAGGAGATCCAAATGGATAACCAAGCACGGTATCAGGTGACAATGGTGCAGGAGATAAAGGTGGCATTTCCTCAGTAGGTGTTGGGCTCTGTACAGGGGAGGGAACAGGAATTGGTGGAACCTCATGGATGTCTACAAGAACCTCTGGAAGAGGGTCTGATACTGGTATAATTGGTGCCATGGAAGGCCCCACTCCTTCTTCCCTCATTATCCTCTGTGCCCTTGGTAACTCTTCATCCTCTAGTGCCACCCTCGCGGCCATTTTAGCTCTGGTACTCGCCCTGACTACGGTCATCAATTCCTTAGCGGTCCTCTCTTTATTCTCCTCAGGACCCTCCACGAGATCCTCCTCAGCAGCAATCCCTTCTGGGATAACATCCTCAACTGCAATATTCCCAATATGAATCTCATCCGGTCCCTCGTTAGGGTACTCTATCAGATTCACAATTTGATCTCCAACATGTAATAAAACATCCTCATGCTGATGCTCCTGAACTTCAGGGTTCGGTGCCCCGCTGCCCTATATGATCACGAACTATGTTACTATCATGATATTTATAAAGGTTCCCATAAGGGTTTTAACTATCAGTACTACGTTAGGTAGTCCGACTATGAACTTGGCAAGAGTTCTTATTATTTTAGTGAACTTATTCTTTTAACGTCACATCATCTCTGAGGTTTATAACGCTTAGCTCTGATACCATTTCTGTAACACCCCCAAATCCGGGATCGGGGATTCAGGTTGTCACGAGTTCCATTTCCCTTAATAATACTTAATCTTAATAATCAACCAACTACTGCGTACTGTGACCCCACAATATACACACACACACCACAAGTTATAGTCTCAGAGATGAATATCCAAAAAATAATACAAGTCATTTTATTCCATAATTATAAGTCATTACACCTCAAAAGGTTTTCTGAATAAATTTACATATTCTTTGCCATTATTACAATTCATAAATATACATAAGTCTGGAGCACCAAAAGTTGAAAGCCTAGACTATTGGTAATTCCTACCTCAGCTACTGCGGCATCAACGCCTCCAGAAAACTGCGGAACGTTTCCTAACCGCTTGCGAATTGGGAGCTTGGTCCTGTTAATCTTTTCTATCTGTTGTTGTGTGATGAAAGAAGAAAGCAAGGGTGAGCAAGAAGCCCACCGAAATAATAGGTATAATAATTAACAATATATGAGCATTCTCATAGTACTTATGAAAGTCTTGGTCAAAAAGAAATGAACCAAGTTTGATATCTTAACGCGACCAAGTCGCAAAATATTCAGTATATATGTACATATACTTTTCAAAATCTTGGAAGTCCTCTTCCATGCATAATATACACAGAGTTCAAGTTTATAACTGTATAAAAATATCGTTGCAAGGTGATCTCATATATCTAACCTTGTCTCAACGTTTTTCTGAAAATCTTTGTCATGCATAAGATAATCATTTACTAGATATAAGTTGAAATGATGAAGTTACAAGATACTCCAATATACTTATATCTTTTCCGAATACTACTCGAACTACCACCGTTCAAGCTATAATCAGTTTCAAAAGTTCATCACATAGATGAGACTACAAGATAAGATTTGAATAGATTCAATCTTTGAAATATCATTCAAAAGAAATGAAGTTACGAGATACTTCATTTAAGTCCCGATATATATATACACCTATATATATGTCATACATTCCCTGAAAACCTCTGTCATGAAAAGTATGAACAGAGTTGCAATATCCAATGAATTTGGAAGAAAAGAATTTTGGCATAAACCTGATATCTTGATGATCAGGCAAAGATACCAATAAGTAACCTTTTCTACTAGTAGATGGACGAATTCCACACTGGTCATCACCCTGGCCACATTAGGACCTATGTTGGACTGCCACTCAGCCACTTATGCATTGATGGACTCCCACTGAGCCACTTACACTTTCATGGACGCCCACTGAGCCCATGTTGCTTATGCCGACTCAAATAGATGGATTTACTTCCCGAACTTTGGGCAAGTAATCAAAATGTTTTCTCAAAACAGCAACCTCGTTGTGAATATAAAATACACCACAGAGTTGAATCCCTCAGGTTTTGAGCGAGTATTTAAATCCCCTTCGAAAGGAAGATCTTAAATCTAAAAATGAGTTTTGGGATCCGCTCTAACTTTTAAAAATCATTTTGAAGACTCGAAAATATTTTTAAGAATGTTTGGAGTAATGCTGATTTAATAAAATAAATTAGTCTCGATATGTTGGAGAAAATATCTGAATATTATTACTTAAATAATATTCCCATAAAGGATAATCTTTATAAAAATAATTGAAGTAGAAGTTTTACAACTCATACTTGAAATGAATAATAAATAACCAAAGATATACTTATACGAAAGTACGATCTTTATTTGAATAATCGAAAATGAGTTTGATTATCGAAACATTATTCTTTAATAAAATAAAGAATATTATTTAATAAATAAGCAGAGGCATAAGTCCTCGAATGAATATTCAAAATAATATTCATTAAATAAAATAAACGGAGTCATAAGTCCTCGAATAAATATTCAAAATAATATTCATTAATTAAAATAAAGAATTCGAATAAACCTTATTCGATTAATAGTTTTGAAAACTATATCTATATATAAATATATATATATATATAATATACTCGGGAACATCGACTCCCGGTTTTAGAAAATGTTCACCTTTGGGTCGCCTATACTAAGGGTATACGCAACTACTGCTTATCTCTAGCATAGATATTATGAAACTTATAAGCATTTGAATCAACAATTAGATATCAAGATTATGAAACAGACATGCATATATACCATATGAGCATGCTCCAATATATCACAAAATTTGCTAATAACAATCATGCACTTATCACAAGATAATGCATATACATATATTTACATCATAACAACAGTATTACGGGTAGAAAACTTGCCTGAGCAACTGGGGGTAGTAAAAGGCCTGGGGCGAGTCTGGTAACCTATAAACAACATATAAGTTGGAATTAACCAAAGTTGCTTAAGAAACTAGACTTTAACCAATTAGACTCTAACGTTCTCTTATGGTCGCTTATACGCTTAACGATTCACTTAAGTCGCTCGAGTACCCTTGGCTCCACCATTTTTCATAAATTAACCATTAAGAATTTTAAGGCGACTCTTTCGTGATTCTCTATCAACTGCCTAATGCACTTTACATAATTGTTTCATACTCCAATTAGTCATTTAAGGGCCTTAACCAAGGTTTCAAAGTAAGGCGAGGGGTAATGGTTCGTTCGCGAAACGCCGTTACTTAAAACGGTCGTTTCTCCAAAACCGTACATCGGATTCAAGCGAACCACATATCAAAAGGAAGCTCGTAACATGAACTATCTAAAAATGGCAATGGTCAGAATCTAACAGTGAGTTTATGTGTCCTGAAGTTAAGAACAAAAATAGTCTAAGGTAAATCGGGCATTACCACAGCTATGTTTACGCGATTACCAAAGTTTATACTACTCCAAATCAATCACAAATCAACCCACAATCAACATTACAACCAAAATCCATCAAATCCTCACTACATCAGTCCATTACTTCATGTTTTATCCAACCCATTCAATCACAACAAAAGCTACTAACCATACTAAGGTTCATTAACTAATAACCAAGATTCAACCATCAAAATCACTACAAACTCAACCAAATTTTAAGCAACAAGCATAATGCTTCCCATATACTATATTAATCACTACCATTCCTAAATACTCAAAAGTAAAGCTAGGGTTTGGAGTTTATACCTTCTTGAAGCTTCTTAACACAACACAAGAGCTTTGAATGCCTAAAAGAACCTTGATCCTTGCTTATATAACCTTAAACTTTCATAAAAATTCAAGAAAACTAAAGTTATTTTTTGAAAGTTACTATTCACCATCTTCTTCCTTGAATTATTGGAAGAGAGTCATGGAGAATTGGAAGCTTAAACTCCTAGGATATGCTTATCTAATCATCAAGAAGCTAAGGAAATTACCCGGGATCATATTACTTGGGTTATACAGTTCGCTTAACTTTTGTTCTCGTTTATCGTTTGAGGGATCATACCCGGGATCTTATTACTTGGGTTCCCCTAAACCTTTCTCAATATTTTATATTCCTTTTATGATCCTCTCTTATAATCCTTGAATTTAAATCCTTTTAATAATGTTACCTTATACTCAATTCTTTCTGTATCTGGTGGGTTTTCGGAAAAAATCAAAGTGTTCGAATTTGGATTCTGACGATCTTTACATACACTTATATACCATATAGAGTACTATTAAGATCTCAGAATATCAATAAAAGAACTCCTACATAGTGTGACATGAAAAATTTTCTTATTCAGCATAATCAGCAAAATCACTATTCATGAGGGTTACAAAAATTCCAAAAATTGGGGTTATTACACCTATAAAAGATTAACAGGCGTAGATGTATAGGTTTATTGTGAATTTGGGGACCAGATTCTTTTTAAGGACTATTATGTAATATCCCGTAATTTTTAGAATTTGATTAATAATTGAATAATATAATAAAAAGTATTAAAATTAGATAAATATTAGGATATTAAAATTGAATTAGACTAATGGGTCTAAAATTTAGATCATATTCTAATATGGATAACTTGTAGGTTAAGAAATAGGGGTTTGTAACATTATAAATACACTGTATTCGTCTTCCTCATTTTTATTATCAAAGTTTGTAGGGCTCTTTTACACATAAGTCAGCGGTCTTGTAAAATTCGTAGAAAATTCATCATAAGTCAGAATTTGTTGATTCTAGACTTTTTAGAAAGGTCTTTTTGTTCTCTACAACTTTCTAGATTCGTATTTTTCAAGAAACATCGTTTAGACGGTAAAAAAGGATAAACAAGGATCTGAACAGAATTAGAATCACGGAGAAGATCGAAATTTTAGATGTTTCATGTTTGATGGGTTATTGAGGATTAAATATGTGTTTCTTTATGAATTATGTCTTTTTGGAACTAAGGCAAGTAACTTTCTGTTACTCCGTATTATTTATTTTCCTAAATGTATGGTAAGTTACTACTCTTTGCTTCGTATTACTTATTTGCTTATGTGTTCTATAAGTGACTATCCGTTGTTCCTTATTATAGTGTGGCATTTGTTTGATTAGATGTTCTGAATATGTATATAACTGTTCGTTGCTCCGTATTTATTGTGTAACGTGCCATATTATGTGTGATTAATAAGATAACAAATTTTCAAAAATCCCCAGTCTTAGTCATGTATATGAATTAGAACCCGATCACTGGGTAGTGTGATATATATAACTAGTTTACGCACATTCTGGAACACATCGATACATTGTTAAACTTCGGTTTTACTTGACGAGGGACGTAAACTAACTCCCATCGAATAAGAAATAGAACTCGATCACTTGGGAAGTGTGGCATAAAGTATAAGATGTCAGTCACTGTCAAAGTGTGGCATAAGGTGTGATTTAGGACTGTGGGACTAAAGATAAGAATTTGTTATTAAGATTTATTAATTGGTTAAGAATTGTGATGATGTGAATTATAGAATATGTTGTGTGATTCATTTTTTTATCCTTGTCATATAAAATATATTCTGTGATCTTTGTTATCAAATATTTGTGCAGTCCTATATGATAGATGTTACATGTTATGTGTCCAAATTGTGTTTTTGAAAAGATAAAAATATTATTTTGAGCCATTGAACGATAGTTGTTTGCTGGGCTTCGCAGCTCATTCTTTTAATATTTCAGGTTTTTTCTAGGAATTCGAGTTGGATAGCATTGGAGTTCGAGGACCTTAGAATTGGAGATTGACTTTTGGACTTCCGTTAGCTGCGCTTTTGTAATAATCACCTTTTTTGTGACACCCTCCCAACCCGGGTCAGAAGTTTGGGGCTCACAACACACAACACAATATAGACCTATATATAAAATATAACATGCATTGACCCTTCTTTATACAACCACGGATCGTAACAGGTTAAAGTATGAAAAAAGCCACAACCTTAACTTTTATTATATCGTACCAAATCCCAACTAGTTCAACTTACAACTTCTAATGATATCGTTCTTACAATCTTGCATAACTCATTTACAACATAAAGCTCATGCTAACTCGATCCGACTTAACCTGGAATCCTAGCTCGCACATTGGACTGGGAATCCTCGTTACCAACAAATTCCTTTTCAACTGTTGAAAACATAAAAAGGTTTGTAAGAGTGAGCTAACTAGCTCAGCAAGTCATAATAGCAATAACTGAGGTTAAACAATTACCAATTGAAATGATTCAGAAGAATCAAGTTTCTGAATAAGCAATGATTAGAATTGGATATTCACTTTTCATTTTAAAAACTAAGGTTAGGCTGCTGATCAGTCACACACTAACCCCGAGCAAGGCACACAGCTCTGCTCTCTGTACTGGATCCAAGGCACGCTTTGGCCTAATATGACCACGAATCTGGTCTGACCACGAATCTGGTCCACATTTATAAAACCATCCAATTCTAAAATAACAATATGATAAATGATGTAAATCAATAAACTAAATCATATATGTTAGATATATTTGTGATGTCATGTCTAATTTGATTTGTTTAGTTCAGAACTTACTATCAGAAATTAACTGGAAATCAGAACTTACTGAAGACAGGAAGTTATCAGAACTTAAGCCATCAGGACTTACATCAGAACTTAAGTGCGGATACACTTCAGGGATGAAAAGAGGCTGATTTACAGGAGAGGATCTGGATTAAACAAAAGAAGATATGCTTGGAGAGTTGTACAACTAAAGGACTATAGTAGATAATCTCTGATTGATGTATTTTAGGAAACATAACATATCATATCAATTAGGAGATATCTTGTAACTGTGTAGTATATAAACACAGATTAGGGTTTACACTATAAGTGTTATCATTCACGAGAATATTATTCATTATAACCCTAGCAGCTCTTAGTGATATCATACATCACTGAGAGAGTAGATTAAACATACTATAACAGAGTTTGATATATTGAATAAACTTGTTATCTGTTACATACTTGTGTTTATAATCGAATTGATTGTAGATACTATATTCAACCCCCTTCTATAGTATCATTGAGGCCTAACAAGTGGTATCAGAGCCAATCTGTAAAGCTTACAAACAGTTAAGATCCAAACAAACAATCAATCATGTCTGATCAATCAAAAACATAAGATCCTCAAGAATCTGCAAAGGTTCAACCCATTCAAAACACTAGCAGATATGAAACCATCAGGGTTCTTATGCTCAGTGTGTCTAAGTACCTGTATGGAGTGTGAAGATGGCCATATTTCTGGAAGCTACAGATCTAGAATATTTAGACAGAATTTATGATGGTCTACACAAGCCCACAAAGCTTTCTGTTACAGTTGGGAATGAGCCACATAAGATGATTCCCATATAAAAGAGAGAACTCGCCACTAAAGACATCTCTTCACTAGGAAAGGATGTAAAAGTAAGACACTTGCTTCATAGTGCACTTGACAATATCATGTCAAACAAGGTGATTGGATGCAAGACTGCAAAAGAAATCTGGGATGCATTGGAAGTGAGATGTCAAAGAACCAATGTCATCAAAAAGAACAGGAAGACAATACTCACGCAGGAGTATGAGCACTTTGACTCAAAATCTGATGAGTCACTAACTGATACATATGACAGATTCACAAAGCCATTGAATGATCTATCACTAATGGATAACGAATATGATTCAGAAGATTCAAATCTGAAATTCCTACTAGCTCTTCCTGAACAGTGGGATTTGAAAGCTACTACAATAAGAGACAACTATGAACTTGCTGATATGTCTCTTGATGAAATCTATGGGATGCTCAAGACTCATGAACTTGAGATGGAGCAACGAAAGAAGAGGCATGGAGGGAAGTCTAAGACAGTTGCTTTAAAGACTGAAGAAAAGCCAATTGTCTCTAGGAAGGCAAAAGGAAAGCCTCGCATCATACAGTCTGATTCAGAGTCATCAGATTTTGATGATGATGATTCAGAACCTGAAAATTTATCTGAAGTGGATGTTGATGCAGAGATGATGCAACTGTGTGCTCTTATGGTGAAGGGTATCACAAAGATAGCCTGCAAGAAATTCAGAAAGGGTAAGAAGTTTTCCAGGAAAGGTGGAAGTTCTGACAAGAAAGGGTTCAGAAAGACTGAAGGCAAAGGAGGAAAGTCTGACAGAGGAGATAACTCAAATGTCAAATGCTACAATTATGGTGAAAAAGGCCACATCTCTCCTGATTGCAAGAAAGGAAAAGGTGATAAAGGCCAGGCACTTATCATAAAGAAGAAAAACTGGGCAGACACTTCAAAATTCGAAGAAGAGGTGAACTATGCCTGAATGGCAAATGCTGATAGTAGGTCTGATACTGCTGAACTAAAGGTACCTCTATCAACTCTTGCTTTTGATACAGAAGATATTACTGAGTTGAGATTATTTCTAAAAAACATTTATATCAGCTACAAAGATCAGACTTTAGAGAATGAAAGATTAAAATCTGAAAATCTAAAGTACAAAAACAGAAATAGCTATCTTGAAGAAGAGTTAGTCAAGATGAACACTATTCAGACAGAGAGAGATAATGTTGTGTATGTTAAGAATGAATTGCTTAAACAAAATGATTATCTAAAAACTGAATTAGAAAAAGAAAGAGAAATCATCAGGACTTGGACTAACTCAGGCAGAACAACTCAAAATATTCTAAGTAGTGGAAACTGGAAAGAAGGGTTAGGTTATAAAGATGGTAAAAGTGAGAAAGGGACTTTGCCAATTAAGCCAATTGCTATCAAACAGATTGAAAAGCCAAAGGTAAATCCTGTTAAATTTGTTGCAAAAACTGTTGTGTCTAATTCTGAAGAGATGAAAGACTCTAAAACAGAAGTCAAAGAAAAGTCAACTTATGACAAATTAAAACGGGATAAACCAGCTTTGGTAAACATTGGCTTAATGATAAAGAAGCAGCTTAAGTATAAGCTGAAAGAGATTAAAAATGTGAAGAAGGTAAAGGAAGCTAGGAAAAATAGGAATGGAAAGGAAGGTGTGAATAAAAGTAATAATTATATGTCTGTTCATAATGCTATTACAAAGAAATGCTATAATTGTGGAAACTCTAACCATCTTGCTTCTTTTTGCAGGAAAAATAAGGATATAAACTCTTTACCTCCTAGATCAGGAGTTAAGAGTCAGTCTGTTAGGTTTAAACCATAAAATCCTTGTTTTCATTGTTGTAGTTTATGGCATTCTATTTATACTTGTAAGGAATATCATAGTTTGTACTATCATTATTATGAAATAAAACCTTCTTTAAAGAAAATTAGTGTAATTCCTTCTAGTGTAAATTCTGATGCAAAGTCTGATATAAAGTCTGATAAAAAGCATGTTAGCATAAACTCTGAAACTAAATCCGCTGAAAATGCTAACAAACTTAACAAGGCCAAAGGATCCAAGCAAGTTTGGGTCCTTAAAACTAATCAATAGTGGTCTTTGTTATTGCAGGGCAACAGGAAAAACATCTTGGTTCTGGACAGGGGATGTTCAGGACATATGACTGGAAGTAAAGCCCTGCTATCAGACTTTGTGGGGAAAGCTGGCCCAGGAGTTTCTTATGGAGATGGAAACATGGGAAAGACTCTGGGATATGGCAATATCAATCTTGGGAATGTCATAATTGAAACAGTAGCTCTTGTCTCAGGACTTAAACACAATCTGCTAAGTGTGAGTCAAATCTGGGACAGAGGTTATCATGTGGATTTCTTTGAAGAACACTGTGAAGTTGTAAGTAATTCTATAGGCAAAGTGGTTCTGAAAGGTTACAGATATGGTAACATATATGAAGCCAGACTTTTAACAAATTCTGATGGTTCTGCAATCTCTCTGTTAGGCAGAGCATCAATTGAAGAAAGCTGGAATTGGCACAAGAGACTCTCTCATTTAAATTTCAACAACATAAATGAGCTAGTAAAGAAAGATCTCGTGAGAGGACTGCCAAAATCAATATTTGCTCCTGATGGTCTTTGTGACTCATGTCAAAAGGCAAAACAAAGAAAATCTTCATTTAAGAGCAAAACTGAATCCTCAATTCTTGAGCCTTATCACTTACTGTATGTTGATCTTTTTGGTCCAGTCAATGTCATGTTTATTACAAAGAAGAAATATGTTATGGTTATAGTGGATGAGTTCACAAGATACACTTGGGTGTATTTCTTGTACAAGAAGAATGAAACTGCATCTACTCTAACTGATCATGTCAGACAGCTGGATAAGTTAGTCAAAGATTCTGTTAAAATAATAAGAAGTGATAATGGCACTGAGTTCAAGAATTCAATCATGGAAGAGTTCTGCAAAGAGCAAATAATAAAGCATGAATTTTCTGCACCTAGAACTCCACAGCAGAATGGAGTTGTAGAAAGAAAGAATAGGACTCTTATTGAAGCTGCATGAACTATGCTTGATGAAGCAAAGCTACCAACCTATTTTTGGGCTGAAGCTGTGCAGACTGCTTGTTTTACACAGAATGTTACACTCATAAACAAGCATGGAAAAACACCATATGAGATGGTGAAGAAAAAGAAGCCAAATCTGAAATACTTTCATGTATTTGGATGCAAGTGTTTTGTTCTTAAGATTCATCCTGAACAGCTGTCAAAATTTGATCTAAAAGCTGATGAAGGAATTTTTATTGGATATCCACTTTCCACAAAAGCCTTCAGAGTTTACAATTTAAGGACAAGGGTTATCATGGAATCTATCAATGTATCTTTTAATGATAAAAAAGATTAGTGGACTTGAAGATTTCAATGATCATGATCAGCTAAGATTTGAAAATGAAGATGTAAATTATGATTCTGTAAATTCTGATTACCTAAATCCTGATCATGTAAGTTCTGACGGGTTAAATTCTGATGTCATTGAAACCGTGGTAACTGCTCCAAAGGAAAATGCACCTGTTTAGGGGGAGCAAGCTGATGATCATACCACATCTCAAGACTCTCAAAAAGCATCAGAACCAGTCACTGGCTCTTCAAGTTCTGGTTCATCAAGTTCTGATGAGCCAAATTTTGACAATTCTGGAAACTCTAATTCTTCAATTCCTGAAGGATCCAACTCAAATTCTGGAATCTCGGAGAGCATAACTTCAGGGGGAGCATCAGAAAATGTTGATGGAGATAGCATGAATCATGGGGGAGGATCCAGTTCTAGAGATCAACTTCCATCTGTAAGGAAGTGGACTAAATCACACACACCTAACTTAATAATTGGAGATCCTGAAGCAGGTGTCAGAACCAGAACAACAACAACAAATGAATGTCTCTATCATTCCTTTCTATCTAAGACTGAACCAAAGAAAGTGGATGAAGCTCTTCAAGATGTTGATTGGGTGCAAGCAATGCAGGAAAAGTTAAATGATTTGAAAAAAATAAAGTCTGGACCCTAGTACCAAGACCAAATGATAGATCAATTGTTGGTACAAAATGGGTGTTCAGAAATAAAACTGAAAGTGATGGCATAATTATAAAAAACAAAGCAAGGCTGGATTCTAAAGGTTACTCTCAACAGGAGGGTATTGACTATGATGAAACATTTGGTCGAGTTGCTAGATTGGAAGCCATAAGAATCTTTTTGGCTTATGCTGCTCACAAGAAGTTTAAAGTCTTTCAAATGGATGCGAAAAGTGCTTTTCTCAATGGAGAATTGGAAGAAGGGGTATATGTTGAACAACCTCCAGGCTTTATAGATCCAAAATTTCCAAATCATGTCTACAGGCTTGACAAAGCACTTTATGGCCTTAAGCAAGCTCCTAGAGCATGGTATGAGACTCTGACTCAATTCCTTCTGGAAAGTGGATTTTACAGAGGCACAATTGACAAGACTTTATTCTATCTCAACCAAGAAAATGACTTACTTTTGGTACATATATATATTGATGATATCATCTTTGGCTCTACAAATACAAAACTTTGTGAAAGATTTTCTAAGTTAATGCAGTCAAGATATCAAATGAGTATGATGGGAGAGTTGAGTTATTTTATGGGACTTCAAGTCAAACAAACTGAAGAAGGTACTTTTATCAGTCAATCCAAGTACACCAGAAATCTACTCAAGAAATTTGGAATGCAAGAGTTCTATTGCATCAACTCCCATGGCCACTGCCACCAAGTTAGATAAAGATACTGGATCATCAGTAGATATCACTATCTACAGAGGTATGATTGGCTCTTTACTCTATTTAAATGCAAGTAGACCAGATATCATGTATGTTACCTGTCTTTGTGCAAGATTTCAGGCTGATCCAAGAGAACCTCATCTAATAGCTGTGAAAAGAATTTTCAAGTACCTCAAGGGTACAGCTGATCTAGGATTGTAATATCCTAGGAAATTAGATTTTAAGCTAATAGGTTACTCAGATGCAGATTTTGCAGGATGCAAAATAGTCAGGAAAAGCACTAGTGGAAGCTACAAGTTTCTTGGAGGCAGATTGGTTTCTTGGTTTAGCAAGAAACAGAAATCAATTTCCACATCAACTGCGGAAGAAGAATATATTGGTGCATGAAGCTGTTGTGCACATATTCTATGGATGAAGAATCAGTTACTGGACTATAGGTTAGAATTTTCTAAAATACCCATTTACTGTGATAATCAAAGTGCTATTGCTATGATAGGAAATCCAGTTCAACACTCAATGACAAAGCACATCAGCATTAGGTACCATTTCAAGGGAAAATGTGATTGAAGGTACAATGGAATTGCATTTTGTTCCAACAGATCAACAACTAGCAGATATCTTCACAAAACCACTATGTGAAGCTACTTTTACAAGACTGGTAAATGAACTTAGAATGGTTTCAGGTTCTTTCTCAAAATCTGTTTAGTTTTTGTTTTCATACATCAGACTTTATGATCAGCGTTTACAGATTTTCTTATCTCAATGTAATCTGTGCTTAAATTGTAACATATTAAACGTTGCTTATTATCTGATGTGATTCTATAAACTCTGAAAGTGTTTTGAATGTTCTGTGACTATTCAATCCAATGAAGATTATCTTGGTAGATGCTAACTTAGTAGTCTTTAACAAACTATGTATCCCATGTTTGAATTAGTTATTTATGTGGAAATCAATAACACATGCAAATTCTGATTTTGATCTTAGTCAAATTTACTTCATGTATCTTATTACTAAGTCACAAACTAGATTATTGCTTCTTATCTGTCAAATTCTGATGTCAGTAAATGTTAAGAATGAACTACATGCTTGATAAGCCTCACTTATCTGAAGAAAATAAAAAAAATTGAAATCAGGTACTCCTTTGAGATCTAAAGTAATTTATGTGAAAGGGAAGATCCATGTGCATTGATGGTATTAAGTTATATGCATTAGAAAAGCAAATTAATTTTTCTTGGTGACTTTTCACATTCTCTGATTACTGGAGAAATATTCTGATAACAGCATTAATTCTGATGGCAGTTGTAACTCATTTACACTGAGAAGCCCTTGTCAAAAGAATTTCAAAAGATGCATAAAATAAGCACAAACGGTTGAGGTGGATTATTGCATAACTTTATTCTACAGTAGACTTCACAATTCAAGACAGATTTTAAGCATTTTTCTTAGTTATGCCTTATTTCTAAGATATATTGAAGTTTATCAGACTTTAATCTTTATCTGATCATTTGTACATACACACACTTTCACTCCATATGAATGATGAAAATTACTAAGGTGATTAAGTTGTTTCTGATAAATAGTTAAGTATTATTTGCATAATGTCTGAGGACAAGTTCTGATTATGTTCTGATGATTAAACTCTGAAGAAACCAGTCAGTATTTGTGTGAAGAAACACAGAAACACTCATTCACTTTTTGAGTACAGAAGCCATGTTCTGATGACCGTTAAATTCTGATAATAGTCAAGTTCCGATGCTAATCCTGATGCTTGCGTGGCATTATTTATTTACTTGACTTATTTTTGGTATTTACTATAACGGTTATATTTCTCAGAAAAATAATTAGGTGAGATAAAAACAATCATAATCATTTGTTAGTGGGTTGCGTGTTGGTTTTGGTATGTGCATGTGTGCAATAATTACTGCATGTTTACCGTGCCCACTATTTATGTTTTGACTGATTACACGCTGCCAAGTGTAAAAACTACCGGTTCTAATTCAAAAGAGACGTTACCATGTGCATAGTATAAATATCAGAGATAAAAGATTATACAATCTTTTACCCACTCTTTTACTCTATTCTCTCTCTCTCTCTCTTTCTCTCTTTTTCTCTCTCTCTCTCTCTCTCTCTCTCTCTCTCTTATTTTCTGACGTTCTCTTACAAGCATTTTATCAAACACTTTGCAAACACAAAATTTGCACTTGATTTTTCAACAGAAATGGCACCAAAGGATGTTATTTTTAATGGAGCTAAGTTTGTCCTAAACAACTACTCTGTTATCTTGAATAATGATGAAGCTCCTTCAGAACTTCACTTTGTTCAGGATTTCTTGGCTCACAGTGAGATTGGGTATGCTCTGACCCAACCTCAAGCAATCTCTGGTAAACAAGTGCTGGAGTTATGGAAGACTAAAATTTATGATGATGGAGGTGAAACTGGATCTCCAAGCATCATCTTCTCATCAGGAGAAGATGAGTATCTGGTAACTATTACTACAGTGAGGCAGGCTCTTTATCTGCCTGAAAACTGCACTTACAACTCAGTACCTGGAGAATCTGTTCTTCAGAAAATGATGGCAAGCTTGGGATATGAGAAAAGCTTGTCCAAGCTAGGACAGTTGAAGAGGCCTTACATCGGGAGGGAATGGAATTTCTTCTTTGATTGCATCACAAAGACTTTTGCTAACGAATGCTCCAATTCGATGCCATTCCAATCATGAGTCAATAAATGGGTTATGCACTTCTTAATCAGACTCATTTGGATTATGCATCTGATGTGTTAGGCTATATTGGTGATAGAATGAAGGAAGAAGCAAATGTAGTATATTATGCTAGGTTCTGTCAATTAATTTATAGTTATTATTGTTCTGATAAGCCACAAGTGTTCAGTGACCTAATGGAACCTTTTAAGTTAAATAAAAGGGCATTTACTACCTTGTTATCTGCTGATAACAAGAAAGAAGTACTAAGACCTCTCCAAATACCCCAATCTGTCAAACAGTTCTTAGTCAACACTATCCTACACACTTACACAACCATATTGCCTGGTATAGCACCATCACAACCATCCACTATTCAACAACCACAGTCTACCTCACAACCACCAACATCAGCACATGTTGTCAGCACTTCACAGTCCAGACCCAAATCCAAAATGAAACCAACCTCTGGTACTTCTCAAAAGGTGCCAGTTGTAATATCTAACACATCCTCCAGACCCAAAACCGCAAGAGCTAAATCTATTCCTCAATCTTCACCAAGGAGAAAAAGAAGGTTGATTCTGAGAGATGAATCAGATGAGGAAGAACAGGTCCAGGTTCCTGCATCAGATGTTGTGACAGAAGAAGCTGTAGAGTCAACTCTTCAGAAGGAGAAAGTAGCTGAAGATTATGGCATTCAGGAAAGAAAGAGGTCTTCACATTTTGATGCAGATCATGTCTCCCCTCCATCTAGAAGATCAAAATTGAGGAAGACAAGAGCAAGTGTGCATATTGCACAAACTCAATCTGAGGATGCTGAAGATGTTGAGGAAGGGGATCAGGAATCTCTGATCTTATCAGAACCTATTATGATTGAAGCCCTGCCAGCACCTGAAGAAGTTCTGATTCAGGAATCTGAAATTCCTAAAGTCCACTGATCAGAACTTGTACAAGAATCTGTGATTTCTCCACCTCACTCTCCAATCAAAGCTACAGATGATGTTGAAGAACAAGAGACAAGTCCTGAAATAGATATTCATAATTTGAATATACCTACTGTTCTATATCTGGAAGCTCCAACTACAAAACAGCCAACTCCGATTACTTCTCCAATTTTACAGGCTGAGATACCAACAACACCAATTCTTGATCTTAGAACTGAAGATCAGAATTTAGACAAAACTAATTCAGAGTCTCTTACAGCCACACACACCTTAGTGTTATCTGAAGATGAGGAGATTCTAGCAAGTCCTGGAGAGTCAGCTCCAGTAAACACTACAGTGCCTACAGGAAAGGAGGCATTATTCCAGTTTGAGGAAGAGGCTGCTCCAGTTCCATGGGAGGAAACCTTTAGAGGGGTTGAGTGGATGTATAAATGGAATGATACTGATTTTATTCCCAGCCCACATGTTTTGATAGAACATGTCTCAAAAGTTGATGAGTTGCTGACAAGTTCTGACTTCAAGCATCAACTAAAGATCACTTCTCTCAGTACAAGAACTCTACAAGGTCAACACTCCAAGACTCATATAAAGGTTGATAAACTTCAGGAAATAGCTGATAAGCTAGACATGATGCACAAACTAGACAAGAAGAGGTTTATCATACCAATTCAAGAAAAAGTGGATGCTATTTAGCTTGTTCAAACCAAGCAGCAGGCCCAACTGGATGAGGTATTACAAAATCAAGCTGCTCAACAGACTCAGTTAAATCAGATCCAATCTTCAGTGGAACTCCTTCTTTCTCTACTCCTGACATATGATGCCAAAAAGGGGGAGAAGGTTGTTAAGTCCAAATGCTCACCAAGCCAAACACTGAAGAAAAAGGATGATCATGGAGATGACCAGGGAAACTTTGAAAAGATTAGAGGTCAAAGTCAAGGGAAGTAGATTAGCAGAATTCCCACTCAACAGACAAGTTCTCATAGATCTTCTATGCAAGGGAGGAATAAGGAAGGAAAGAAACCAACAGATCAGGATGTTCCTTTGTTGATCACAAATGCTAATACTTCAAATACTGATGATCAAGTTCTGACAACTACTTCTGATGTGATAGTCCAAGCTGGAAGCCAAGAGTCACAGAAGTTTTTGCAGACTTTGAAATTCAAACGAAAGATAGCAACATTCTTCTACAAAGATCCCAAAATTCAATCTGTTGATGAAGAATTGGCCAAGAGACTATTCCTTAAGGATAATCCAGGAGTGGATTTAAAGGAATTAAGAGAAGAAGAAGCTAAATTTGCTGCTGAGAAGAACAAACCCAAGTCAAAAGCTTCTGATGCTAAAAAGCCACCAAGGCCAAAAGAAAAGGGGATTATGATAAGAGAAAGATCTGCCACAGAGATTCCTAGATGAATGACTAGATCTCAAACTACTACTGATCCCAAAGACAAGGGAAAATGAAAAGTTGGGGAGACAGTCAAGAAACAGAAGATGAAGATTCCTCAAATTCTGATGGATCCTGTGTGCAAGATGGTTCAAGTCTTTGATGATGCTGCTGCTGAAGATGAAATAGTTGAAACTTTGAAGAGAAAGAGGATGACAAGAGTATCTAAGACAACCCCTGACATAGCTCAAGTTGTTCAGAGTGAAGAAGTTCAGAACTTAATAAATCCTGAAGATATTTCAGAACAGCAAGCTATAGATGAAACTGCAAATCCTGACCAATTCATCAAGACATCAACCTCTAACACTGCTCAAGTTGACATAAACAGCTTAATATTAGAAGACAGGAAGAAGTTGCTCTGGAACAAATCTATTCCAGTTCAGCCTAAGACAAATCAGATGTTGAATCAACTTGCAGCATTTGGGGTAAAAGCCAAGCAAGCTAGAGACACTTCTGGATTAGGTTTTGACAAAGAGAAATTCCAGACTGGGATAAAAGTTGATATTAGAGATCCATTCACATTGACTGACAAGCCATTTGAAGAGATCACATAGAAGCACCTTGACAAACTGTTTTCTGCTCAAGTAGTGATGGATACTCATGATGATTATGAAGTAAAAGAGAAATTGATCTTATTTCTGATTGATGGCAGAACCTATAGATTATCTGAATCTGATGTGCTAAAGAAATCTGTCAAAGAGCTCCAATATATTCATTATCTACTCGAGGTAAATTCTGATGTTACCAGGAAATGGTCAGAATATATTCTGAAGACAATAAGAGATTTACTCAGAATTTCTGGTGCAAGAATGACAGAGTATACTCCAATGATGACTGAGGATGATGGAAGAGAAATTCCTATGAGGAAGAATTCTGCTAAGGTAGAAGTAATTCCGAAAGGAAGATGCTTATGCTATAATGAAGATTCTACACATCCAAGGGTAATCAGACTGGGAGATGGACTTGAAAGAAATCCAATTTCTGTACTCAGAGCTGCCATATATCAGATTGGTGATATTGAAAATGAAGAACGGCAGCAAGTCAAAGCTCAGTTACTTGAAGTTAAAAGAAATGCAGAGACCAAGATGGTATCAGACTTTGTTAGGAATCATTATGGATTCAGGCTGATTCCGTGAATTTGGTAAAAGCTGCATGGACTGTAAGTTGTATTTAGTTGTGCATATAAACTCTCACTGCATTTGTACTTAAATGTTTTTGACATCATCAAATCTATAAACTTGTATATTTTTATAATTAACAAGTTGGGGGAGATTGTTAGATATATTTGTGATGTCATGTCTAATCTGATTTGTTTAGTTTCAGAACTTACTATCAGAACTTAACTGAAAATCAGAACTTACTGAAGACAGGAAGTTATCAGAACTTAAGCCATCAGGACTTACATCAGAACTTAAGTGCGGATACACTTTAGGGATAAAAAGCTGCTGATTTACAGGAGATGATCTAGATTAAACAAAAGAAGATATGCTTGGAGAGTTGTACAGCTAAAGGACTACAATAGATAATCTCTGATTGATGTATTTTAGGAAACAAAACATATCATATCAATTAGGAGATATCTTGTAACTTTGTAGTATATAAACACATATTAGGGTTTACACTATATTTGTTATCATTCACGAGAATATTATTCATTATAACCCTAACAGCTCTTAGTGATATCATACATCACTGAGAGAGTAGATTAAACCTACTGTAACAGAGTTTGATATATTGAATAAACTTGTTTTCTGTTACATACTTGTGTTTATAATCGAATTGATTGTAGATACTATATTCAACCCCCTTCTATAGTATCATTGAGGCCTAACAATAAACAACATTTATCTTGAAGCATAGGGTGATTCATAATTTCAAGAAGGTATAATAATCAAATTATAAAGGTTGGATTTTAATCAAAGAAAAAATCAGAAGGTAGGAGACCAAGGGGTCAATGGTTACAAGGATTGGCCTTCTGTTATACAAAGTACCAAGGTTTGTATGTTGAACAATTCGATATCAAGAATCAGTATGTGGTATATATGTATTTGTAGAGTAGTATCGTATATGTGTGGTGCGTATTTGAGAATTCAACAATCAATGGTCTATGAAGAATAAGGCTTATGGCTCAAGAACAATAAGATCAGGGTACAAGGTTGAATGGTTTAAAGCGCTTGCAATATAAAACAAGATTTATTTTGAATACTAGCAACATGTTATGAGAAAGTTCGAAAATATTTGTAATATATCTCAAAGAAGGTTGAGAAGTACTTGTCTTATCACAGATGATTTCCAACTTTACTTGTATTCATATCACAGTTTTACTCATCAATCACTTTTCTTCTCTTTCTATGCCTTGCTTCTATTTATCAATCATTTTCCTTCTCTTTCTACGCTTCCGTTCTATTTACGGATCACTGGCTTTCTTTCCTATGCCTCGCTTACACTACTAGGCATCATAAGTATCTTTCAATATTCAATCTCATATTATCTAATTGTAACGTAGACGTCATAAGCTTTTATCTACCCTTCGTTTTACCCAAAACCGACGTATGGATTGAAAGTTATAACAAAAACTGTCAACCAATAACCACATAGGCATATAACGCATCAATCATGTAATATCCGGGATATATCGTGTAATTATTTTCTATTAAATAATTATTGTATGTGTTCAGTATTTATTCTGTGAGTTAATTGTTAAATGTTATCTGTATTTGGATATTCAAAAATATTATTAATTGAGTATTTTAATTTTTATATGTCCAAAATAAAACATAGATAATTGTCATATCTTCCTAATTATTTTTATGTTGATTTATGGATTTATAAGGATCATATGAAATTTATAAAATCTTTTTCCGAGTATTTAAAATCTATTTTACAAAAACGAGAACCAATCGACGTCATCCGTTGTTACATTTTTGGAACCCGAAACTCTTCCGAGAACTCCTTCCTAACCTAATTGTAATATTCCGAGCATATTCCATGTTTCGACTTTTTCGATCCGGCGTACGGTTTGTTCTGCGCGGGTCCCGGCGCAACATTTTCGATACAATATTCGTTTCGGTAAATCAATAAAACCCGTATTTTCGATAAACGGGAGCTTTTTATTAAACTATCCCAATTATCAGTTCATAGTACGTGTAACCAGGCGCTGAGACCAAGACCGCAGTACAAATTGTACTGATTTAGATAATTATCCCGAAAACCGATACCGTTTGGATCAGTTTTTATAAATAAACGTATCGTTTTATATCCGGAATGATCCAACGGGATACTAATTTTCCGTAAATATAAATAGCCTTTTACCGTATTTTATTTCGTATCAAAATTATTTGCAGACAGATAAATATATAATTTTACAGAGAAAAATCATATATTCATAAACTGTTCCAAGAATCAAATCAACTTTTGAAGGTGTTATTGATCTTTGTTTGAAAAGCTCGAGTACTGGATTTGAAGGTCTTGAAAAGCTCTATCAGAATCTGTAATCCATATACCTGCAGAATCAAAGGTTTATTTTCTGAAAATTTATTTATTTTCGAATTTATTTTATTAAAAATATGAATTTTTGTTCGGATGATTGTTTGTATGATTTGATGATTGCATGGTGTAGATCTTGTTTTCCTGATGATTTTCATATGTCATACGTCTGATTTGGAGTTCAATAACATGCTCAAAAGTGGGTTTAATTTTCGAATTTCAAAATTAGGGTTTATAACCCGTATGAATGTTTTCAATTGAAATTTGGGGGTTTTTGATTCAGGGGTTATTAGCTGTTGATTTATAGTGGGTTGTGTTCCTTATGAAATTTGCAATCGATTGATATATAGCTCGTTAATAGAGGATGCTTGAATCGAAGGGAGTTGTGTTTTAAAGATTTACGATGTTCGCCGGAAATCGGCGATGTTCTTGGCCAATTTCTGGCCAGAACAGGGATGATTAGAAAGTTTTGATTGCATGAACAAGTTCCTGGTGTTGTGTAGTGTTGATCTATGTGTTGGTGGGGTGAGGTCGCCGGGATCATCTTCTCCGGCCACCCCCGATTTTCCGGCGGCTGGAACTGCAAAATTGCAGTTTAGTCCCTGTAGTTTTGAAGATGGTGAAGTTTAGTCCCTGTAGTTTGCAAAGTTTTCAAAAATAGGATTCCTGTTTATAAAATGTTTAAAAATCATATTTCCTATTTATTTTTATTATAAAAATTCTTTTTTAATTTCTGAAAATTCTGAAAATTATTATTTTAATTCGAAAAATTATTTTTAATTCCAAAATAAATCTAAATTAATTAGTTAATTAATTTCAGTTGATTTTTAATTAATTAATTGGTTAATTAATTCGAAAATTAATTGATTAATTGATTTAATTAATTATTAATTGATTTTAATCAATTATTTAATTAGATGTAAGTATTTAAAAATGATTTAAAAATTCTGAAAAGTAGTTTCGAGCTTTAAAATATTATTTTAAATTCCTATCAAGGCTTGATAATTATTCTAAAAGTATTTCGGAGCCAGAATTGGCCAACCGAACCTTGTTATTTTAACCCGAAAGTGATTCAATGACCCGTTTTAATTCCGAAAAATATTTTAAAAATCATTTAAAATACCCGAAAGCCTATTTATAACCCGAGACTTCTTCATAAATGAATTGTCATTGATTATGTGATGTATTATGTGTTATATGTGACTTGTTGATTGACTATCGGTCTATACATTCGGTGTTTACCTGATTATTGCATAACTTTCAATCGGTTAATCGGATTTGGGTAAAACGAAGGGTAGATAGAAGTATATGTTGAATAGAATCCTATGAGTTGATGATTGATAGATGCTTATAATATGTGAGCAGAAGAGGCAAGATGTAGGAAAGGGAAACAGGTAGTTGAGGAGTAAGACGATTGTGATTGGAAGCGAGTGTTGTGTAGTAAGCTAACACCAGGCAAGTGTTCTGAACTTTTTCGAGATATTGTAGTACTTGATAGTCTGGTTGATATTGCAAGTGCTTTGAAGCACTGAAACCCAACCTTGATTCCAATTATTGTTCTTGAGCCATAAACCTTATTCTTTCTAGACCATTGATTGTTGTGTACCCAAACACGAATCTCAAGCATACGATACTACTCCACAATTATATGCAAACAAAATCCCAAACATTGAACTGAATTACTCAACCATTATATCCTATGCATTGAAAGCCCAAATCCTTGAAACCCTGAAACATTGATTCCTTTGTTATCCAATTCTTTCATTACACAACATCCAAGCTTTGAAATTACTTTATTGATCCTTACAAGGATTGAAACCCTTTCATTATTAAACATTCATTGTTGTTAATGATTCTGGTTATTGTTTATTATTGCTTATTCAGTTATTATGTTAGAATTGGATTGTTTTTATAAAATTGTGGACCAGATTCGTGGTCAGACCATATAATTGTCAAGTTAGGCCAATGTGTGCCTTAGATCCAGTAGTTAGAGCAATGTTGTGTGCCTTGCTCGGGGTTAGTGCGTGACTGATCAACAGCCTAACCTTGTTTTTTTTAAAATTAAAAGTATAATATCCAATTCTAAATCATAATCCATTGTTCACTTGATATCATAACCATATTCACTTGATGATCATTATTCTCAGTTTTGTCATTGTGAGTTGCTGAGCTAGTTAGATCATTTGTGCGATGTTGTTTATATTCTTTCCAGTTAAAAAGGAACCAGTTGGTAGCAAGGATCCCCAGTCCAGTGCGAGAGCTAGGGATTAAGGCTGTTAAAGCTGAACTAGTAGGCTTCTTTTGGAATAATGTAAATTTGTAAAAATTTGTAATATGTTTAATATTCAGTTTGAGTTTGGAATAGTTGGGATTTGAACGGTTTGTAATATATTAGTGTGTTTGGCTTGTGTGCATACTTTAACCTATTGCGAGCCGTGGTAGTTGGTAAGTAGGGTCACTATATATATTATTATTATCTGTATTATTGTTATAAGCAGGTTGTAAACAGTGCGTGTGTGGACCCCAAACTTCTGACCCGGGTTTGGAGGGCGCCACAAATCAGATAACACGTAACACATAGCATGCAAGATATTCAATCAAAATAATTTTTCAAAGAAGATTCGGGGTCAAAATAATATTCCAGTTATTTAATACAAATTTTTGAACATTTTTAGGAATTAAAACGGGTCTCTTAATCATTTTATAATTAAATAATAGGGTTCCAACACCCGAATCTGACTTTAAAATAATTAACTAATAATTATCGAGTTTTGAAAATAATTTGAAACTATTTTTCAGGATTTTTAAATCAAAAAGTATATTTAAATTTAATTATTAAATCAATTAAAATCAATTAATAATTAATTAAATTAATTAATCATTCTCGTCGCCCAGAACACAGCCAATATCTTCAGAAACGTTCTATGGCACTCCAGCATCTTTCCCGTGGGTTTGAATCCGGCTGTAATTGGGAATTTGAAATAAAAAACCCCTTCGCCGCCGTGTTCTTCAACTCTGGCGAGTCAATTTCATACACCAACACACGAATTGATTACATACTTTGATTGAAAATGGGACGATCTATATATTGGTGCAATTAGTCTCAACCCAGAATTAATCAAATTAAAAACCCCAAATTCGATTGATATTATTCAAGAACATAAACCCTAATTTCAATTTTTCAGAATCAAACATCAATTTATATATGTTATTGGACTCCAAATTCATCATATAATATTCCAACATGACCAAAAAGAAAATATCTACATGATTATGCCATCAAATCACATCAAAAACATCAATAACAAAAATTCCTAATTTAATACATAAATAATTCGACTTAAAATAATTAAATAAGAAAAATACCTTGATTTTTGCACTTGAATAGATGGTGGATTCAGAAAGAGTTTTTCAAGAGCTTCGATTTGATATATTGCACACTTGAATCGGAGTTCGATAACGCCTTCGTTTGTGCGTTTGATTATGAAGAACGCGACATTTTTAGGGTTTTTCTCTGTAAATTCTATACTTCTAATGATCGATTATGATGATATGAATAAAATTAAATAATAAAAGGGCTATATATATTTATGGAATATTGGTTCATGTTGAATCTTTTTAGATCGATAAATTAGTTACTTAGCCGCTAAGTACCTACAAGAACGATCCGATTTGATACCCGTATTGGATTATTATCCAGACCGGGCTTTTTATACAAAAATAATGTAATAATATCCCCTCTTTCGAGAATACGGGTTTTGTTGATTGACTAAAATGATTATCGTATCGAAAATTGTACGCTGGGATGCGAAAAAGTCAAAACACGAAAAATGTCTGAAATTACTAGATTAGGTTAGGAAGGAGTTTTCGGAAGAGTTTTGGGTTGTAAAAACATAAAAACGGTTGAAGTTGGACGATTCCTGGCTTTATAAAATAATTTTGTAATTATTCAGAAAATAATTATAAAATTTGTAAATCATTATAAAATTATATAACGATCCAAAAATTAACAGAAAAATATCACAATTATCTATATTTTATTCTGGACATATTAAAATTAACATACTTATAATTTACCACATATAAGCATCCACATATCCACACCAATCATCAAATAATTCACCAAAAATCACATGATAATCACATAATAATCATTTATCGATAAAAATAATTTCACGTTATTTCCCGGATATTACATCCTTCCCCCCTTAAAAGGATTCTGTCCTCAGAATCACACTAAGGATCAAATAATGATACATTCAAGTATCTCACTTTGATTTTCTCGGGTTGATCCCTCAACCTTATAATTTTTCAATAACTTTTACTCACAGCATCACTCATTACTTAACAGCCGCTTGCTGACATCATATTTTATCTGTTGCTTATATAACTCAACTCAAGTCTTCATTTTATATATAATGGAGCTAAATTACTCTTCCTGAATATACACATATAAATACCTTATGAATCTGTTAAACGTGTGGCGGTGAAGCCAACTTACTTACTATTATCCTGACTATTTTACTGTCTCAAAAGGACCAGTATAATGCATACTAGTTATCTTTTTTTACTAATTCTAGTAATCCGTGCTCATGAACGTTTGCAATAATTACTGGTTGTTGACCCTCATTCCCACCTGTTCCTTTGTTCAATTAACCTAGTTTATAATCGCTTCCAATCGCATTCGAAGCTCTTTAATCGTTCTTTTAATCTTCTCGTCCATCTGCGAATGATATACTGAAACCATGGCGTATTCAATTTCTAATGTTCTCGAAATTACTCCAAAATTAAAAATTAACGAGAAAATCTCGACTGAATATGATTGACGCACAAACTTATCACCATATCTTATTTTCCTTGAATCATAATCGAGTATATTTGTTGAGCGAAAATCTCTTACTACTTTGAAGAAAGTACACTAGCCTGGAGGCATCACCGGCATATTCTAACCCATATTTTCAATTATTTTGGTTATAAGAAGTTCTCATAAGAAACTGACTATAATGCTTTCCTTGATGTCTAGTCACATATAACGTTTATTCTTTTTTTGTGCCATACTATCAGAAAGTCTTCTTTGCCATCTAGGTCTGGTATCATATTTTCGGAGTAGTTTGAATCCCTTGAGCTATCGAGGTTTAACCCAAAATCCTATATTTTAGTTTTGTCTTACTTAATGCCCCATTTATCTAGGAGTGGTATATACTATTCTGATTTGACATAATTCATCGCATTCTGAATACTGTTGTCAAATCTCACATCAAACAATATTGATCACTTACAATAAATTTCCGGATCTGATGACGTACCATCATTTCTTCAAGCAACAACTAACCCACTTATTTGGACGAACTGTTATTAAATTTAAGGGAATGATTAGGTTTGGATAACCTCTCGATAATGATGCAGTTAACGCTTTCCTGAGCTTTGGTTCTCAGGTGACTTCACTACGACGTCTCTTGGCGAAATGTATCCATCCAGTCCTTGATGTCCCTCCTTAACTCTTGGGTAGGTATAACATTTATTTACATGTTTCCCCCAATTTCTCTTCATGTCTGGTCACTAGATATTTTCTTTTAGCCTTCGATACTTAATCGTACTCCTGGGATGCATTCTCTATCTTAATTTATAAATGTTTTCTAAATTTTTCACCTTACTTCTATCCCACATAATACCCATATCTTACCTATATCCTGGCATCTTATAAAGTTTCTTTATCATGCTTTTGATTCCACCTTCTTTCCTATTTTTGTTCTTCATTTTCATAGCTCATTCAAAACCGAACTCTTGACATTACTACTCATTTTGATGTCATATCAAATTAGATATCACTACGAACTTTGATGCTCACAACATCCCATTCTGAAGTAAACATCAATCATCTATATTAATAACACTTTTGATATTTAACAACAACCTAAGTATCAACATCAATCAGAAACTGAATTAAAACTATATCTCACATTCTATCCAAAACAGACTCACTTGATAAATCATTTATTGTACGATTATCAAAATAATTTAGAAACAAGACGTCCTTTAATAAAACTTCGATGCAGATGATAAAATCTCTTTGATTGTCTAATGAAATCCGTATTGGTGTAGTTATTAATCTCTTATTTATTCCACCTCCCTTCTTCCTTTCCTTCCTTCCTCCTCTTTGTTCTATCTTAAATCCTTAGTTCTTGAGAACATTTCTCTCACTTGTCCATTTAAATAACTTTTTATTTCTCCTGTCCATTATAAATGGCATATTCAGCAATTCCTGAATTCTACTGGTGTCCTTACTTCCTCCAAATTTCTCATTGCTTTGATTTCGGATTTGAAAATTACATCAAAATTTGACTTAATCTAATTAAAATCGATTTCCATCTAACTGACCATTAATTGGTAAAATTAACCAATTAACTCACTTAATTGATCAATTACACCAAGTGATGACTAGCTAAATGAGATCAAAGACCAATTATATATAGTCGGATTAGGTGTAACAACCATTTTCAAGAGCTGAGATCATAATTGTTTGGAGTATCAACATGAATATCAATAACACCCGAAAGTATACCTTCTATTTATTTTTTTTAAGAGTAGGGTATTTTCCGAAAAATTTGGGCAGCATCTCCTTTATATAATTGATTACTAGTCGGGCTCAAGCCGACACCAACAATTAATCAAACAACCAATAATCAATCAAACAACCAACAATCAACCCTCAAATATACCAGTCCACTGCCACTTTCTAAACTCACCATTTCACCACCTCATGTAATATTAATCAGTACAACCCATGTCTCTAGTTCAACTTAAGATTATAGCGAACAATTCTTATTTTTCTCATATTTTCTAATTATAACATAATATCACTACTGAGTACAATTATAAATTATTCTAGAATTCTTCTAGTTCGTGTTTCAATTCAAGCTCTCTAATTAACAATTTATCCATCCTTGAAAACATACACTTATTCTCATTAGTCAACTTGTTCAACTTCTGATAACCAACACGTGGTCATAATCAACATTATTATAATCTTGTGAAAGAATATATTTGGTTTTAAAGCATCACATCTTAAAAATTATTGCAGTCAAACCACCATACCTTCATCTCCCCTTATGTCTTTCCATACTGAACCTTCTTTGTTGACCCAGTTATAAGCATCAAATTTACCATAACTCACTTACTTGAGTGGGGAAAGCCCAACCATTTCTTGATGAACACACTCAAAGTTTGTTCGTAACTAGCATTTCTTCGATTTTGACCCTTCATGACAAATATATCCCATATGATTGAGGTATGCTTCATCTTTACAATGCATTAATCGATTATCTGGTTATTATTAAAAATTTCTTCATTCGCTTCCGTTGTTCAATCATTCATTTGCCTTATCCGATATACGCAACTTTACTTTCTTATTTCTCTAGTTAATTGACCTCATGCGGTTCGCTAACTACTCCAATTCATGCCAAAATCTCCTACTTGCAACGTAGCATGTATACAGATTTCCGCCTTTGATTTGATGTCCTTGCAACAATCTCGTTATCGGCATAATTGTTCTTCTGTTGGATATATTTGAGATGTCATGTCTAATATGTTTCATGTTTAGTTTTCAGATCTTAACTAACAGGAAATATCAGTACTTACTGGAATCAGGACTTACTGGAAGTCAGGACTTAAGGATATCAGGATTAGATTATCAGAAAATAATATCAGAAGATGGATATCAAAACTTAAGTACTGGAGTACTAACAGTTTAAGGAAGGAAGCTGATTCATATGAAAGAAGATCGAGACTAATACAAGAAGAAGATATGCATGAAAAGAGTTAGAGGACTAGAAGAACTATATAAGATATTTGGTTGATATATTTTAGGAGTCAGAATTATATTTCATATCAACTAGAAGTTATCTTGTAACTGTGTGTCTATATAAACACAGACATAGGTTTACTCTATAAGAGTTACGATCATCGAGAAGATCATATATTGTAACCTAGCAGCTCGCGTGATATTTGTTCATCACTGAGAGAGAACAGTTCCATTGTAACAGAGTTTATTATATCGAATACATCTGTTTTCTGTTACTTGTGCTTTAAATCGATTTGATTGTATTCTACACTGTATTCAACCCCCTTCTACAGTGTTGTGTGACCTAACAAGTGGTATTAGAGCACATCTGTGAACACACATACAGTAAAGATCCAAAACAATCATATTTGAAGAAGCAGAAAATCCAACCAAGCCCGCCAAAACTGAAGAAACTCCAAAGACTCAAACCCATAGTCGATATGAGACTATCAGGGTTCCCATGTTGAGACCTTCTGAGTATCCCATATGGAAAGTGAAGATGGCTATGTTTTTGGAAGCTACAGATCCAGAATACCTTGACAGAATTTATGAAGGACCACATAAGCCAACCAAGCTCTCTGTTGTATTTGCAGATTGGCCAACAAAGACCATACCAAAGGAGAAAAATGAATACACAGCTGAAGATATCTCATATATTGCCAAGGATGCAAAGGTAAGGCATTTGCTGCATAGTGACATTGATAATGTCATGTCAAATAGGGTAATTCAATGCAAGCTGTAAATGAGATATGGGATGCTTTGGAGAAAAGGTGTCAGGGAACTGATGTAATCAAGAAATACAGGAGGACTATACTCACTCAAGAGTATGAGCACTTTAACTCAAAAAGTGATGAGTCATTAACTGACTTATATGACAGATATGTCAAACTCTTGAATGATCTGTCACTGGTGGACAAGGAATATGACATTGAAGATTCAAATCTAAAATTCCTTTTAGCTCTTCCTAAAAGTTGGGATTTGAAAGCTACTATTATAAGAGATAACTATGCTCTTGATGAAACTACTCTTGATGAAATTTATGGAATGCTCAAGACTTATGAAGTTGAGATGGATCAAAGAAGCAAGAGACATGGGAGAAAGTCAAGAACGGTTGCTCTTAATGCTGAGGAGGAATCCCCCAAAGTGGTTGTCTCAAAGAAAGGAAAAGGAAAGGCTCTCATCATAAAATCTGATTCAGAATCATCAAGTTCTGATGATGATGATTCAGAAACTGAAAGTCTACCTGAAGTAGATGCTGATGAAGAGATGATGAAGTTGTGTGCTCTTATGGTGAAGGGTATCACAAAGATAGCCTACAGGAAATTCAGAAGAGAAAAAAAGTTTTCCAGGAAAGGTAGAAGTTCTGATAAGAAGGGCTTCAGAAAATCTGAAGGCAAAGGATGAAAGTCTGACAGAGGAGATTACTCAAATGTCAAAATGCTACAACTGTGGTGAGAAAGGCCACATAACTCCTGACTGCAAGAAAGGAAAGAGTGATAAAGGCAAGGCTCTTGTCACAAAGAAGAAAAGTTGGACAGACACCTCAGATTCTGAAGATGAGGAGAACTATGCCTTGATGGCAAATGCTGATAGCAGTTCTGATGCTGCTGAGTTAAAGGTACCTCAAACAACTTATGCCTTTCATACTGATGATATTACTGAGTTGAGATTATATCTTAAAACCATGTTTATTAGCTATAGAGATCAAACTTTAACATGTGAAAGATTAACTTCTAAAAATCTTGCTTTTAAAAAGAGGAATGATTATTTAGAAAAAGAGTTGTTATGTTCCATCAAACTCAGAAGGATAGAGATGATGCTTTCTATGTTAGAGATGAAGTGCTAAAAATGAATAAATCTCTAAACTCTGAGTTAGAAAAGGAGAGAGAGATTATCAGGACTTGGACTAACTCTGGCAGAGCAACTCAGGATATACTAAGTAGTGGAAACTGGAAAGAGGGCTTAGGTTATGGAGATGAGAAAAGTGAAAAAGGAACTGAACAAGTTAAGCCAATTATTGTTAAACAGACTAATAAGCCATAGGTAAATCCTGTTAAATTTGTAGCTAAAACTGTAAAGTCTGATTCTGAAAAGATGAAAGATATTAAGACAGAAGTGATAGCAGAGTCAACTTCTGACAAATTAGAACATGATAAACCAACTGAAGTTAACATAGGCTTAATGACAAAGAAGCAGCTTAAACATAAGCTGAAAGAGATTACCAGTGTAAACAAGGTAAAGGTAGCTAGGAAAAATAGGAATGGAAAGGAAGGTGTGAATAAAAGTAACAATTATATGCCTGTTCCTAATGCTCCAAGAAAGAAATGCTATAACTGTGGAAACTCTAACCACCTGGCTTCTTTTTGCAGGAAAAATAAGAATATAAACTCCTTACCTTCTAAGTCAGGAGTTAAGAGTCATTCTGTTAGATTTAAGCCACAAAATCCTTATTTTCATTGTGGTAGTATATGGCATTCCATTTATACTTGTAAGAAATATCATAGTTTGTATTATGACTATTATCAGATAAAACCTTCTTTGAAGAAAGTTGTTTTAATTCCTTCTAGTGTAAAGTATGATGCAAAATCTGATACTGTTAATACTAAAATTGTTAGCATAAACTTTGATGTTAAATCCGCTGCAAATGTTAACAAACTTAAAAAGGCCAAAGGATTCAAGCAAGTCTGGGTCCTTAAAACTAACCATTAGTGGTCTTTGTGATTGCAGGGCAACAGGAAGACCATCCTAGTTCTGGACAGTGGATGTTCAGGACATATGACTGGAAATAAAGCCCTATTATCAGATTTTGTGGAGAAAGCTGGCCCAGAAGTTTCTTATGGAGATGGAAACATTAGAAAAACTATGGGATATGGCAAGATCAATCTTGGGAATGTCATTATTGAAAAATTAGCTCTTGTCTCAGGACTTAAACACAATCTGTTGAGTATAAGTCAAATCTGTGACAGAGGTTATCATGTGGATTTCTTTGAAGAACACTGTGAAGTTTTAAGTAATTCAACAGGAAAAGTGGTTCTGAAAGGATATAGGCATGGTAACATTTATGAAGCCAGACTTTTAACAAGTACTGATGGTTCTGCAATTTGTCTGTTGAGTAGAGCATCAATTGAAGAAAGTTGGAATTGGCACAAGAAACTCTCTCAATTAAATTTCAACAATATAAATGAGCTTGTAAAGAAATATCTTGTAAGAGGACTGCCAAAAATAGTATTTGCTCTTGATGGCCTTTGTGATTCATGTCAGAAGGCAAAACAAATAAAATCTTCTTTCAAGAGCAAAACTGAGTCATCAATTCTTGAGCCTTATCATCTACTACATGTTGATCTATTTGGTCCAGTCAATGTCATGTCTATTGCAAAGAAGAAATATGCTATGGTTATAGTGGATGAGTTCACAAGGTACACTTGGGTGTACTTATTGCACAAGAAGACTGAAACTGCATCTACCCTAACTGATCATGTTAGACAGCTGGATAAATTGATCAAAGATTCTGTTAAAATCATAAGGAGTGATAATGGCACTGAGTTCAAGAATTCAGTCATGGAAGAGTTTTGCAAAGATCATGGAATCAAATAGGAATTTTTTGCACCTGGAACTCCACAGCAAAATGGAGTTGTAGAAAGAAAGAACATGACTCTCATTGAAGCTGCACGAACAATGCTTGATGAAGTAAAACTACCAACCTATTTTTGGGCTAAAGCTGTGCAGACTACTTGTTTTACACAAAATGCTACACTTATAAACAAGCATAGAAAAACACCATATGAGATGATGAAGAAGAAGAAGCCAAATCTGAAATACTTTCATGTATTTGGTTGCAAGTGTTTTGTTCTTAAGACTCATCCTGAACAGCTGTCCAAATTTGATCTAAAAGTTGATGAAGGAATTTTTGTTGGATATCACCTTTCCACAAAAGCCTTCAGAGTCTACAATTTGAGAACAAGAGTTGTCATGGAATCTATCAATGTCTCTTTTAATGATAAAAAGATTACTGGACTTGAAGATTTCGATGATCATGATCAGCTGAGATTTGAGAATGAAGATTTAAATTCTGATTCTGGAAATTCTGATGACTTAAGTCCTGATCCTGTAAGTTCTGATGGATTAAGTTCTGATGTCGTTGAAACTGTGGTAACAACTCCAAAGGAAAATGCACCTGTCCAGGAGGAGCAAGTTGAAGAAACTACCAAATCTCAAGACTCTCAAGAAGCATCAGAACCTGTCACTGGCTCTTCAAGTTCCAATTCATCTAGTTCTGATGAGCCAAATTCTGATAATTCTGGAAGCTCTGATTCTTCAACTCCTGAAAAATCAAATTCAATTTCTGAAGTCACAGAGAGCATAACTACAGGGGGAGCATCAGATAATGCTGATGGAGACAGCATGGATCATGGGGGAGGATCCAGTTCTTGAAATTAATTTCTATCTGCAAGGAAATGGACTAAAGCACATACACCTGATCTAATCATTGGAGATCCTGAAGCTGGTGTCAGAACTAGAACTGCAACTTCAAGATGATGATTGGGTGCAAGCAATGCAGGAAGAGTTAAATAAATTTGAAAGAAATAAACTCTAGACCCTAGTGCCAAGACCAAATAACAGATCAGTTGTAGGTACAAAATAGGTGTTCAGAAACAAAACTGACAGTGATGGCATAGTTACAAGGAATAAAGTAAGTAGGTTGCTAAAGGCTACTCTCAACATGAGGGTATTTGTTAGGAATATATGTGCATTAGTTTGATGATATGTTTAACAAAACACTTAAGTAGAAATTCAGTGTCTGTAGCCTCAACGGATAAGACCACTTTGGCTATCCGTTGATGGTGTAGCTTTACTTAGAAATAAGTCTAGTGTTGTAGCATATTTCAGTCTCTGTATTTAAGATGTAATTCTTAGAAGTTGAGAGAAACTATGAGTCATGTTGACTACTAGAAGATATGCAGATAGGAAGGCCAATTGTAAATATTTCATGCCTTGTAATTTTGTATAAATGAAGTGGTATCAACGGATGACTTAAAGACCTTCAACGGATGAGAAGCTAAGCTTCAACGGATAACATCCTTCAACGGATGAGTGCATCAACGGATGAAAGCTTCAACGGATGTTCCGTTGATTAACCGTTGATAAGTGGTAGTTGTACCTACAAACAGAGGCACGTGGGTGAACAGAGATAACTGAAATGTGGCAGCCTAATTTCAGGAACATCAGAAAAAGCAGCCGTTCTACTCTAGTATAAAGAGACATTAAGTCAACAAAGTACTGGAGTGAACTGGAGAAGAAACAAGTGGAGATCTTACTTTATTATTTTATTATATCCTTGTCTTCACTTGTAAACTTGGTAATATATAAACCAAGTAGTAGCTAGTAATTAGATAAGAATTTTTCCAGAGCTGTTTAGAAAAATCTTGAGAGAAAAATTATCTAGTTTGTACTAGGATGCAACTGTGATCAAATTCTTAGATCACAGAATTTATGAAATACCATCTCTGGTGGAACAACAAATCCACCAGAAAAGTTTTTAAAGGTTTATTGTGTTCTTTACATTTGTGTTTGAATATATATCTGTCTGTATCAGCTTAAAGCAATTCAAACACTTGTTCATCTTGAACACACAGTCTTTATAAACTGCTCAAAACTTGAAAAAGTTTTGAGATTTACATTCAACCCCCCTTCTGTAAATCTCATTGTTAGTTCTCTAGAAATAACAATTGGTATAAGAGCAGGCTCTTGACAAACAAAGAGTTTAAAGATCTTGGAATCTAACAAAGATGAGTAAGAAGGATATTGGAGTAAAAATCCCAGTTTTTGACAGAGACAGTTATCACCACTGGAAGGTGAAAATGCACCTTCATTTACTCTCCCAAGATGAAGGTTATGTAAACTGTATTGAGAATGGTCCTCACATTCCCCACAAAGTAGCCACAGTTGCTACGGCCACAATTGCTGTTGGTCAATCCATTCCAAAACCTAGAGCAGAATGGACAATGGAAGACACAGAAGAAGTCCACAAGGATAAGAAGGCTATGAACATTTTGTTTAATGGTCTTGACAAGGATATGTTTGATAATGTGATAAATTGCTCAACTGCCAAAGAGGTTTGGGACACAGTTCAGCTGCTGTGTGAAGGTACAGAACAAGTAAAAGAGAACAAGATACAGCTTCTCATTCAACAGTATGAGTATTTTCATTTTGAAGAAAATGAATCTTTAAATGACACATTTAACAGATTCCAAAAGCTGTTGAATGGATTGAAGCTGTATGGTAGAGTGTACCAGGTGAAGGATTCAAATCTTAAATTCTTAAGATCCTTGCCAAAGGAATGGAAACCCATGACTGTCTCCTTAAGAAACTCTCAGGATTATAAGGACTTCACTCTTGAAAGATTATATGAAATCTTGAAGACTTATGAACTAGAGTTGGAACAGGATGAGGTATTGGAGAAGGGGAGAAAGAAAGGAAGTTCAGTTGCATTGGTAGCTGAAAATGAGAGGGAATGCAGACAAGAAACTGTGAGATCTACATCAAACTCCAAAGATGGTACAAGATATCAGGAATCAAGCAAAGGAAAAGAGCAAGTTGCTGAGAATGAAGACAACTCCAGTCAAGATGACTCTGATAGTGTTGATGAGCATCTTGCATTTCTGTCCAGGAGATTTGCAAAGATGAAGTTTAAGAAAAACACTAGAGCCACTAAACCTCATAAGAACATGGTGGACAAATCAAAGTTCAAGTGTTTCAATTGTGGTATAAGTGGACACTTTGCAAGTGAGTGCAGAAAGCCAACCTCTGAAAAGAAGAAATTTGACCAAGTAGATTACAAGAAGAAATATTTTGATCTGCTCAAGCAAAAGGAAAGGGCTTTCATTACTCAAGAAAAAGATTGGGCAGCTGATGGAGAGGAAGAGAATGAAGATGTGGAGTATGTCAACTTAGCTCTCATGGCTGATTCTGAGGAAAATGAAGTTAGTTCATCAAGCAATCAGGTAACAACCCAGGTAATCACTACTGATGTAACACAACTTACTAAAGAAGAGTGCAATGATGCTTTTAATGACATGTCTACTGAATTGTATCATTTGCGTGTGTCTCTTAAATCTCTTGCTAAAGAAAATAGTAGGATTAAAGAGAACAATCTATTTTTAAGTAATAGAAATGCTATGTTAGAAGATAAGTTGATTGACCTAGAGAAAACCAAGCTGCATTGTATATCTGTTGAGAATGAACTAGCTGAATCTATTAAGAAAATAGAAATACTTTCTAATCAATTAAAGAGAGAGCAAGAGGTGATTAAAGCCTGGAAAACATCTAGGGATGTTAGTGCTCAAATTGCCAAGGTCCAAGGAATTGAATCATTCTGTGAAACTGCCTGGGATAAAAACAAAAAGAAACTGGAATTAATTGATGGGCTGTCAACGGATGTGGAATCAACGGATGATGAAGGTTATCCGTTGAAGGAAGAAAATGAGCATCCGTTGAAGGTTCCTCAATTAAAACAGGCAGATGTTTCTATTAGTGAAAATCTAAAGAAACTCAACAAAAAGTTTGGTTCAACTTCCAAGAACTTTGTTAAAGAAGAAGCAAGCACATCCAAAGATGTTAGTAAGGTGAATATAGGGCACATGACCTTAGAACAGTTAAATAATAGGCTCAAGATGGTTAAGGATAAAAAGGAAACTAAAAGAAAATCTAACAGAAATGGGAAGGTAGGTGTTAACAAACATAACAATTACACACCTGATAGGTATGCTCCTAGAAAAAGCTGTGTGCATTGTAGTAGTGTTAATCATCTATCTGCTAATTGCAAATCTATTAAGAAAACCCCCATAACTGTACCCTCTTCCATGCCTAACATGTCTGCATCATCTCTACATGCTATGCCTACTATGTCTCAACAGAATCCTTATGCACATTTTGCAAACATGCCATATTTTAACAATCCTTATCTTGCTGCATTTAGTATGCCTCAAATGCCATACAATATGCCTATGTGGAATAACATGTATGCACAATCCATGCCTTATCATATTCCAAATGTGCTAAATGATTCTGTGACTAACCCTACACCTCAACCAACTACATCTAAGACCAAGGTTGACTCAAAGTTACCTAAGTCTAGAGATGCAGGAGGAATGAAGTCTAGGAGAAAGGCTAACAAGAATGGACCCAAGGAAACTTGGGTACCAAAATCAAATTGATTGATTTTATGGTGTGCAGGGAAATAGAAGAAATCTATGGTACTTGGACAGTGGTTGTTCAAGACACATGACAGGAGATTTCTCCCTGCTCACAGAGTTTAAGGAAAGAGCTGGCCCTAGCATAACCTTTGGAGATGACAACAAAGGGTTTACTATGGGATATGGCTTGATTTCAACAAGGAATGTCATCATTGATGAAGTTGCATTAGTTGATGGTCTCAAACATAACTTACTGAGCATCAGTCAACTATGTGATAAAGGGAATACAGTTTCCTTCAATTCTGAAGCCTGTGTTGTCACTAGTAAGAAAGACAACAAAGTGGTTCTAACTGGAGTTAGAAAAGGAAATGTGTACTTAGCTGACTTCAACTCTGCAAATGCAGAATCTATTACTTGTCTCTTCAGCAAAGCAAGTTCAGTTGAGAGTTGGCTATGGCACAAGAAGCTATCCCATTTGAATTTCAAGACAATGAATGATCTAGTCAAAAAGGACCTAGTAAGAGGAATTCCTCTTGTTGAATTCTCAAGGGATGGTTTGTGTGATGCTTGACAGAAAGGCAAACAAAGGAAAGCATCATTCAAAAAGAAGCTTGAAACAACAATTGATGAACCATTACAGCTGCTACATATGGATTTGTTTGGACCAGTCAATGTATTGTCAATTGCAAGAAAAAGATATTGCTTAGTGATTGTAGATGATTTCTCAAAGTTTTCATGGGTCTATTTTCTTGGATCAAAGAATGAAGCAAGTGAAATCATTATCAATCACATCAGGCAAGTCAATAATCATCCTGACCTGAAGGTTAGGAATATCAGGAGTGACAATGGAACTGAGTTCAAGAATTTATCAATGAGGCTGTTCTGTGAAGAAAATGGAATCATGCATGAGTTCTCAGCTCCAAGAACACCTCAGCAAAATGGGGTAGTTGAAAGAAAGAACAGATCTTTAATTGAGGCTGCCAGAACAATGCTTGAAGAATCAAAGTTACCAACATATTTCTGGGCTGAAGCTGTTAATTGTGCCTGTTTCACTCAAAATATCTCTTTGATCAATCAAGCTAAAGGCATGACTCCTTATCAGTTGTTCAAGAGAAGAAAACCAACTCTAAACTTTCTTCATGTCTTTGGATGTAAATGCTTTATACTAAGGAATCAATCTGACCATAAAGGGAAGTTTGATGCAAAGGCTGATGAAGGGATATTTGTTGGTTATTCAGCTGGAAAATCTTATAGGGTCTACAATCTAAGAACCAACATTGTTATGGAATCTGTGCATGTTGTGTTTGATGATAAAAAGATTGATGGACTAACAGATGAGGGAAAATATGAGAGACTCAAATTTGACAACATTGAGATCTATTGTGATGATAGTGAAGAGGAGACTGATAGAGATAACACTTCAAAAGGGATTCAAAACATGCCCTTGGATAATGCACAAAATACTGCATCCGTTGAAAGTCAGAATTCTGCATCCGTTGATAGAGGCAATGCAGTATCCGTTGAAAGACATGGTGTATCATCCGTTGAAGTACTAAATGAAGCATCCGTTGATCATAGTTTATCAACGGATAATCGATTTACATCATCAGTTGATAGAACTCCAAGTTCCCTGCAAAGGACCAACAACTCAGGGGGAGTTTCAACTAGTCAACACTCTATCTCACATCATGACAATACTGAGGCCACCTCATCTAGAGCACATCTTCCACTTCAAAGGAAATGGACCAAGAATCATCCCTTTGAACTGATCATTGGTGATGCATCATCTAAAGTGCAAACAAGAAGAGCTACTCAAGATGAAAGTCTGTATAGTAGTTTTCTATCTCAGGAGGAACCTAAGAAAGTGGAAGAAGCCTTATTGGATCCAGATTGGATATTAGCTATGCAGGAAGAGCTAAACCAATTTGAGAGAAACCAAGTTTGGAAGCTGGTACCCAAACCAAAGAACAAGAGTCCTATTGACACAAAATGGGTATTCAGAAACAAGATGGATGAAAATGGCATTATCATAAGGAATAAAGCCAGATTGGTTGCTAAAGGCTATTCTCAGCAAGAGGGAATAGATTTTGATGAGACATATGCTCCTGTTGCAAGACTTGAAGCCATCAGAATTTTTCTAGCCTATGCAGCTCATGCCAATTTCAAAGTCTATCAAATGGATGTCAAGAGTGCATTTCTAAATGGGAAATTAGAGGAAGAAGTCTATGTAAGTCAACCTCCAGGATTTGAAGATCCAAATTTTCTAGACTATGTATATTATCTGTTGAAAGCACTCTATGGACTGAAGCAAGCACCTAGAGCCTGGTATGAAACCTTATCAAAATTTCTTTTGGAAAATCACTTCACTAGAGGTACTGTTGATAAAACTCTCTTCTTTAGGAATGTTAATGGCTCTAGTATACTTGTTCAAATTTATGTAGACGACATAATATTTGGTTCTAAAGATGATAAACTTTGTAAAAAGTTTGCTAAGCTAATGCAAAGTAATTATGAAATGAGCCTTATGGGAGAACTAACCTATTTTCTTGGTTTACAAATTAAACAAGTTAGTAATGGAATTTTCATTAGTCAAACTAAATATATTCATGATCTTTTAAAGAAGTTTGACTTAATGGAATGTTCATCTGCAAAAACTCCCATGGCCACTGCCACCAAACTTGAAGTAAATAAGACTGAAAGGTCTGTGGACATTACAAGTTATAGAGGCATGGTTGGTTCACTTTTATATTTAACTGCTAGCAGACCAGATATAATGTTTGCTACATGTCTGTGTGCTAGATTTCAAGCTGATCCTAGGGAGTCTCACTTAATAGCTATCAAAAGGATTTTCAGATATCTCAAGGGTACACCAAATTTAGGTATTTGGTATCCTAGAGAATCTGGCTTTGATCTAATTGGTTATTCAGATGCAGACTATGCAGGTTGCAAAATAGACAGGAAAAGTACAACAGGCTCCTGCCAATTCCTGGGAAACAAGCTTGTATCATGGTTTAGCAAAAAGCAAAATTCAGTCTCTACTTCTACAGCTGAGGCTGAATACATTGCTGCTGGAAGTTGCTGCTCTCAAGTGTTATGGATGAGAAATCAACTCCTTGACTATGGACTTCATGTTGATAGAATTCCTATCTTTTGTGACAACACAAGTGCCATAGCCATAACAGAGAATCCTGTACAGCACTCAAGAACCAAGCACATTGATATCAAGTACCACTTCATTAGGGAGCATGTCATGAATGGTACAGTGGAACTACATTTTGTTCCAAGTGAACAACAAATTGCAGACATATTTACCAAGCCACTTGATGAATCATCATTCACAAGATTAGTAAGTGAGCTAGGTATGCTTAATTACTCTTAAAATTCATGTCCTTATTGCAATTTGAATTGAAGCCTGAAATATATTAGTTGCTAGAACAAATTTGACTTTTAACAAAGTTTATACCATCAACGGATGTTTCCTATCCGTTGAAAGTCAAAATTGCTCTATCAACGGATATTCATTATCCGTTGAAAGACAAATACATTTCTGGAACTTTTATCCGTCAACGGATAAAACTGAAGTACCTTTCAACGGATGACAATTTGCCTTATCCGTTGAAATGTCACATCAGTCGATTCAGGTGTTTCACAGCCGTTGATTCTATTTTCTTAACCGTTGATACTCATACATACATCTGTATGTATTGGTTTTAAAGGTAGTTGTTAGAATACTTACAGTTTATTCTTGAACGGCTGAAATTCACTAACATATACTTATTGATTAATCTTTTACTAATTTTTTTTTTTGAAAGCATATAAGCCCTTCTGATTTTTCATTTTTACTTTACGCTTTCTTAAAATTTCAAGCATTTACCATTTTCTCTCTGCAAAACCTTCAAGTTATTCTCTGCAATTTCTACTCACAACAATGGCACCAGTCGTGAAAATTATGTCTCAATCTGGGTTCATCTATGAGAAGAACAATTTCATAGCTTTGGTAGAAAAGAATGAAGCCCATTCAGACTATCACAAAATGATGGACTTCATCAAAAACTGTAAACTTAGCTATGCAATGCTGGAAGCCCCAACGATTTACTGTGAAGTAGTTGAGGAGATTTGGACAACTGCTGAGTTCAACTCCATAGATATGACTATCTCCTTCACTCTCAAAGGTAAAAATCACTGTATTAACTGTGATGATTTACAAGCATATTTTAAATTACCTGAGAACAATGCCATGACACCACACACTGATAATGATGTATCCAGCATGTTAGATTCCATAGGTTATTCTCTTAACTCTGCTAGTTTAGGGAGTATTAGAAGAAAAGGCCTTAGGAAAGAATGGAGTTTTCTTGGGGATGCCTTTATAAAGGTTTTCTCTGGGAAAATTAGTAATTTTGATGCCATAACTTCATCTCTTGTTAATATGCTCTATATGCTTGTTTCTGATAGGTATTTTAACCTTAGCAACTATGTGATGCTAGAATTGGGTACTAGATTAGGTAACAAAGCTAATAGACCTAATAACATCTATTATGCTAGATTCTTTATGTTATTGGCTAACCATGTTGCTGAAGGTTTGGTCATAATCAATGAGAATAATAAACTCAAGTGCTGGGCACAAGAGAAAAGAGTTCTTGCAGATTTATTGAGAATGGATCTCAACAGCAGTGTGCCATTGGTATATTTACCAATCATGAATGCACCTCAGGTAGGTGAGGTAATTGCTTCTACAACTCCTACTTCTTCCAACCCCTCTATTTCTTTATCTTCTAGTGTGGCCATGAAATCTGTGACAATGCCCCAACAGATTTCTACCAAGGTCACCAAAACTAAACTTTCAAAATCAAAGACAAAGAAAACCACCTCAGTTGTTTCTCAAAAGACAACAGTTGTAACACCAACCATTAACCCTGAGGGGAGTGAACAGGGTGTGAGTGGTGAGGGGAGGGGTGAACATCAAAGAAACCCCCAGGATAAGGAAGGAGAGTTAAGTGCTTCCCAAGCTAGCCAAGCCACAGTTTCTCAAAAAGCTGTGGTGGTTGAAAAGGTATCTAGCACATCCCTAGTTGCATCCTCCCAAAAGGATATTACTATTGAAAATAGTTCCCAACCAGGAACACAGAACAAACGAGGGAGGGACACTGAAGCCAAACACTCACCAACAAAAGCTTTTATTAGAAGAAAGAAGGCTAGAACCCAATCTTCTACACAGGGTGCACACACTGCACAGATACATCCATCTGTATCTATGCCTTCTCAAACTCAGTTTGATGTGGCTCCAATAAATGTGGAGTCACAGCCCCATTCTCTCACAATAATCACACATCAATCACCAAACACTTCATCACCATCTCTGGATGTGGATATGTTATTCCCATCAATTCCTGATTCTCCCTCTTTACAACTCAAGGAGGAGCCCCACTCAAATACAGGTGATCATCATCTCTTAGATGATTTGTTGGATCACCCGCAAATTCTTTCAGATATAATTGAAGGATCTGTGTCACCACATCTCAAATCAATCTACACAGATTCAACAGTTATATCACTTTCAATTTCAACTTTTTTTTCCTTCTTCAACGGATATCACTCATCCGTTGACAAGTGGTTGCTCTTCAACGGATAAGCTTAACAACAGTTATCCGTTGATAACATCAGTTTCACCTTCAACGGATATTCCACATCCGTTGATAGTCTCTCCACACATAACTGAATCAATTCCAAGTGTAGAAGACATGAATACTGTGCAATCACTCTTAGGATTGAGGGAAGGGCGTGAAAATTTGAGTGAGAGGCTGGGTTGCTCCCAGGCAAAAGGAGAGATTGAGAGCTCAAAAATGCATGCTATTTCTTCCAGCATGGCAAAAGTAAGTGAGAGGAGTACCACCTTAGTAGGTGAAGGTGAGGGAGTGAGTTGTGTGAGCCAGGGGGAGCCCCTGATGCAAGAAAATAGAGAAAAATAGAGAAAGGCGGGTACAGTAGATATAAGGGTGGAACCAGCCATTGCTAGTGAGTCAATGATTGTGGATGATGCTGAAAAGGAAAGACAATTTCAGCAACATTACAAAGCTGTAATTGATAACATTTCCTTGGATGCTGACACTTTTACTCATCCTGTGTCAGCCTATCAAATGTTGGCTGCTCAGGGCAATGAGGAGGCAGAAAAGACACTACATCTAGTACACACAACAGAATCTCTTCAAAGGGATAGAGCTGCTATTAACAAGATGCCTTCTACAGCTGCTGAGCCATCTGAGGAATTTGGAGTAAATTCTGATGATGATGACTCTGTTTCTTTTGATGGAAGCATGAACTTAGGGGGAGATGAAGGCCCTAGTTCAATTCCAAATCTACCTGAATGGGCTTTGACAAAGGAGTATAGATCAGGGGAATTCAATGTCTCCTTAGTCAAACAAATCAACACTATTCAACAGGCCATTCAGAACACTTCACATGCAAGTATCAAGGCTATCCTTCAAGCTCACCTGGACTCACTGCATCTCATGAAGTTGCAGCAAGTAAAGCAGAATCTGAGTATGGATGATCTCAGGAAGGATATTGCTGACTTGAAATCCTACAGTTCTGAAAAATTGGATTCAGTCATGCCCTATGGTACATTGCAGGACTTGGTTTTGAGATTGAAAAAGGAATCAGTTACTGAGAAAAGGTTGGCCAAGTTGGAAGACAGAGTTCAAGTTATTGAAGATTCTGTGGCCACCATTCTTCACAACCAACAATCTCAAACCAGTCTCCTAATGCAGCTGGCAAAAGCACAAGGCTTGACCCCTCTCCTTGATGATAACAAAAAGGGGGAGAGTAAAAGGGAAGGGGAAGGAGAGCCATCTACAAAAATCAAAATATCTAAAGTGCTAGTTCCTGCCATCACTACTTCTCCAATCATTTAAATCAAAGGAAAGCCTGATGGAATTGATTTGATTCAGCTAGCAGCAGCTGAAATTCAAGTGAAAGAGCAAAGGAGGAGAATTGATGAAAGGTTGCAACTGTTGTTTGGCTCTACACAAGATAAATCAACATCTGTGAAATATAGCACAAAGTTTGAACCAATCAACATGGAGCTCAAGCCAGTAGGGAGACATAAGGATGGAGAAGCTTCTTCCAAAGAACTACAAGCTATAATTCTCAAGCCCAATAAAAGATCCAATAAGGACTCTACAAAGAATCCTTTAAAAGAAGTGGACTTTCCTCCTCCAAAAGCTGATGAGAACAAGCTTTTAGGTAGGAGTATTGCTTATCTCAAAGAGACCATGGATGAGGCTGTAAGGAGAAATAGGGCTATTATCTCTAGAGAGGGAAAGAGCATATGTGTGATGCAAGGACATCCCAAATTCTCAATAGCCAAGAAGGAAGAAGTCAAGCAACTAAAGGCTGACAAAAGAGCACAAGCAAAGCTTGAACAACAGCTAAAGTCAAGTCAAGTTGAAGAAGAGAAAGGAATTGAAGTCAGGGGTGAAGACAAGATTGCAAACCTAGATGAGGTTTTTGGGAGTATATTTGGTGAGAGTATGGAAGAAAGAGAGGAATGGCAGAAGGGAAACAGAAGAAAGGCCAAGGCACATAGAAGGAGTGAAGATAATACTGAAGTAACCAAATCTATATCTAAACTACTACCTTCCATACCTGAACCTCTTGTTGCTAATCCCACTATAAACATCCATGGTGAACCAATCATTCCAAAAGAGGAACCTATTGATTGGGACACCATCAAATTGCCTACCTTTCTAACCACTCTTCCACTACCAAAGAAACAGAAAAGAAAACCCAAATCTACACCTCCCATAACCTCTAAGAAATTCACTCAAAAACAAAAGCCTAAGCCTAAGCCATCCATTTCTAAAGATGATTATGTTCACATCTGTGACATAAAAGAAATTTCAGACATTGAACTCTATCTGGATGAGCTGGAGGATGTAAGAGGAATAGCTGCTTACAGACAGCTACCAGAGAGATTAGTGTTCAGATACAAAGGAGCGGGGGAAAGAACATGGCCTCTCCACAGGATTCTGAATGAAGGCTACTCTACCTTGATTAGAGTCTTTTCAGCTATACAAAAGGATTCTGGCTTTACCAGAACTGCCAAGACTGAAATTCTCAACAAGATTGCCAATATAAGGAAAACTTGGAGGGAGCCCAATGCTTTACCCAGGACTTTACTCATTCAAGAAAGGGGAATTACAATTCACAAATCACCTCATTGGTTGATGGAATTTAGAGATGATAAAGGAGTCAGAAGATTTTTCAGACTTGAAGACCAACTCAAGATTGCCAGCAATGAAACTCTCAAGGAAATGCAATCTAAGTTGGATATCAGTGTTGAAGATGAAGCTGAATTCTTCAGACAACTCCAACTCCAAATTGAGGAAAATGACAAAGGGCTAGGAAAGAAAACCAGGGAACAAAGAAGAAAAAGATGATTTGCTCAGGCTAAAGGAGTATCCTTGGAAATACTGTAAATCTTCAATTTCCTCCTAGTACATACATTTTTGCAGCATTTTCAAATTTCTACTTAGTTTCAATTCATATATCTGTTAAGTGTTTTGTTATCATCAAGTTAACCCTGAATTTATGCCTACAATTCTTATAGACATAAATAGGGGGAGATTGTTAGGAATATATGTGCATTAGTTTGATGATATGTTTAACAAAACACTTAAGTAGAAATTCAGTGTCTGTAGCCTCAACGGATAAGACCACTTTGGCTATCCGTTGATGGTGTAGCTTTACTTAGAAATAAGTCTAGTGTTGTAGCATATTTCAGTCTCTGTATTTAAGATGTAATTCTTAGAAGTTGAGAGAAACTATGAGTCATGTTGACTACTAGAAGATATGCAGATAGGAAGGCCAATTGTAAATATTTCATGCCTTGTAATTTTGTATAAATGAAGTGGTATCAACGAATGACTTAAAGACCTTCAACGGATGAGAAGCTAAGCTTCAACGGATAACATCCTTCAACGGATGAGTGCATCAACGGATGAAAGCTTCAACGGATGTTCCGTTGATTAACCGTTGATAAGTGGTAGTTGTACCTACAAACAGAGGCACGTGGGTGAACAGAGATAACTGAAATGTGGCAGCCTAATTTCAGGAACATCAGAAAAAGCAACCGTTCTACTCTAGTATAAAGAGACATTAAGTCAACAAAGTACTGGAGTGAACTGGAGAAGAAACAAGTGGAGATCTTACTTTATTATTTTATTATATCCTTGTCTTCACTTGTAAACTTGGTAATATATAAACCAAGTAGTAGCTAGTAATTAGATAAGAATTTTTCCAGAGCTGTTTAGAAAAATCTTGAGTGAAAAATTATCTAGTTTGTACTAGGATGCAACTGTGATCAAATTCTTAGATCACAGAATTTTTGAAATACCATCTCTGGTGGAACAACAAATCCACCAGAAAAGTTTTTAAAGGTTTATTGTGTTCTTTACATTTGTGTTTGAATATATATCTGTCTGTATCAGCTTAAAGCAATTCACACACTTGTTCATCTTGAACACACAGTCTTTATAAACTGCTCAAAACTTGAAAAAGTTTTGAGATTTACATTCAACCCCCCTTCTGTAAATCTCATTGTTAGTTCTCTAGAAATAACAGTATTGATTATGATGAAACATTTGAACCAGTTGCTAGATTGGAAGCCATAAGGATCTTTTTGGCTTATGCTGCTCACAAGAAGTTTAAAGTCTTTCAAATGGATGTAAAAAGTGCTTTCTCAATGGAGAATTGGATGAAGAGGTATATGTTGAACAACCTCCAAGCTTTGTAGATCCTAAATTTCCCAATCATGTCTACAGGATTGAGAAAGCACTTTATGACATTAAGCAAGCTCCAAGAGCATGGTATGAGACTTTAGCTCAATTCCTTCTGGAAAGTGGATTTCACAGAGGCACAATTGACAAGACTTTATTCTACCTCAACCATGGAAAGGACTTACTTTTGGTATAGATATATGTTGATGATATCATATTTGGTTCTACTAATTCCAAACTGTGTGAGAAGTTTGCAAAGCTAATACAGTCAAGATATCAAATGAGTATGATGGGAGAACTTAGCTATTTTCTGGGCCTTCAAGTCAAGGAAACTGCAGAAGGCACTTTTTTCTGTCAATCCAAGTATACCAGAAATTTACTGAAGAAATTTGGAATGCAAGATTGTTCAACTGCATCCACTCCCATGGCCACTGCAACCAAGTTAGATAAGGATACTGGTAAATCAGTAGATATTACTAACTACAGAGGTATGATTGGCTCCTTACTCTATCTAACTGCAAGTAGACCTGATATCATGTATGCTACCTGTCTTTGTGCAAGATTTCAGGCTGATCCAAGAGAACCTCACTTATTAGTTGTGAAAAGAATTTTCAAGTACCTTAAGGGTACATCTGATCTAGGATTGTGGTATCCTAGGGAATCAGATTTTAAGCTAATTGGTTACTTAGATGCAGATTTTGCAGGTTGCAAAATAGACAGGAAAAGCACTAGTGGAAACTGCCAATTTCTTGGAGGCAGATTGATTTCTTGGTTTAGCAAGAAATAAAAGTCAATTTCCACATCAACTGCAGAAGCAGAATATATTGTTGCAGGAAGCTCTTGTGCTCAGATTCTTTGGATGAAGAATCAGTTACTGGATTATGGGTTAAAATTTTCTAAAATCCCTATTTACTGTGATAATCAAAGTGCTATTGCTATGATAGGTAATCCAGTTCAACACTCAATAACAAAGCACACCAGCATAAGGTACCATTTCATAAGGGAACATGTGGATGAAGGTACAGTGGAATTACATTTTGTTCCAACAGATCAACATCTAGCAGATATCTTCACAAAACCACTATGTGAAGCTACTTTTATAAGATTAGTAAATGAACTTGGAATGGTTTTAGGTTCTTTCTCTAAATCTGCTTAGTTTTTGTTCCCATACATTAGACTTTATGATCAGTGTTTACAGATTGTATTATCTATATGTAATATGTGCTGAATTTGAAAATTCATTAAATGCTGATTGTTATCTGATATGGATTTATATACTTTAATAAGTGATTTGAATGTTCTGTGACTATTCAATCCAATGAGGATAAATGTACTAGATGTTGACCTAGTAGTCTTTAACATACTAGAAATCCCATGTTTGAACTAGTTGTTTATGTGGAAACTCATTAACACAAGCAGATTCTGATATTGAGCTTACTCAAGTTTACATTGTGTATCTTATTACTAAGTCACAAACTAGATTCTTGTTTCTTATCTGTCAAATTCTGTTGTCAGTAAATCTCAAGAATGAACAAAGTGCTGATAAGCCTCACTTATCGAAAGAAAAGAAAAGAAAAGAAAAGAATAAAAGTCAGGTACTCCTTTAAGATCTAGATTAAAAATGTGGAAGGGAAGACCCAAGTGCATTGCTGGTATTAAGTAATATGCATTAGAAAAGCAAAAAATTTTCTTGGTGACTTTTCACACTCTATGATTACTGGAGAAATACTCCGATTATAGCATAAATTCTGATAAGCAGTCGTGACTCACTTACACTGAAACCACTGTAAAAAGGAATTTCAAAAGATGCATAAAATGAGCACAAACAGTTGAGGTGGACTCATGCATAAAGTTGTTCTATAGTAGATATCATGACTGATGACATATTTTAAGCATTTTTCTGAGTTATGCCTTATCTCTAAGATGTACTGAAGTTGATCAGACTTTAATCTCTATCTGATATTTTGCTGAATGCATGTAATAACCCCAATTTTTGGAATCTTTGAAACACTGATGAATAGTGATTTTGCTGATTAAGAAAACTTTTCATGCCACACTATGTAGGAGTTTTTTTATTGATATTCTGAGATCTTATTAGTACTCCATATGGTATATAAGTGTATGTAAAGATCGTCAGAATCCAAATTCGAACACTTTGATTTTTCCCGAAAATCCACCAGATACCGAAAGAATTGAGTATAAGGTAACATGATTAAAATGATTTAAATTCAAGGATTATAAGAGAGGATCATAAAAGGAATATAAGATATTGAGAAAGGTTTAGGGGAACCCAAGTAATGAGATCCCGGATATGATCCCTCAAACGATCAACGAGAATGAACAATAAACGAGTCGTAAAATAATTAAACGACTAAGTAATGCAAGAGACAAGGAGGAGGGTCAATTAGTGCAAGATTAATGCACTTAATTAATATCTTAATATAAGGATTAAGCTTAAAAAGATGCTTCCACCATAAGGATGAGACAAGTGGCAAGGATTATGTAAGCTTGATGACATCACCATGCTTATGTCACTTTCCACTAATTTAAACCAAACAACTAGTCAAGTAAATATCCTAAAATCATTTCATTTCCACCCCAAGTTCAAGTCAACACAAGCTCTCATCTTCCTCCCCCATTTCCATTGCTCTCGGCCAAAACAGAACCAGCACATTAAAACTGTTGTATCTCCTTCATTTCTCACTCAAATATTGCCGTGTTGAGGGCTTCCAGATGCCAGAGTAGGTAGTACAGGTCCTGTGTGAGCAAGCGCTTAGCCAAGAAGTTGTAAAGATACAATGGGTTATCTGTCGGTTCCATGTCGGAATTGATTATGTAAATTTGGTTTTATTTTGGGTTGTAACTTATATATTATGGTTGGTAGTTGTAATCTTGTCTCAAACTTTATCCTGTTTGATCCTGTTAGTAGTTAATCGGAGTTTATGTTTGTTTATTCTTAGATTAAAGGTGTGTGGGTCCTCATTTTCCTAATCCCGAGATTGAGGGCGTCACAAGTTGGTATCAGAGCCACAAGATCTAGTCCCTGAGACAAGTTAGGAAAAAGGGTATTTTGGGAATATATCTATATCGCGAGAGTGTTCGACTCATATAGAGTTGAGTTAGACTATTAGGTATAGTCTAAGGAAAGTGTATATAAGCTAAAGTGGCGACTACAGTTAGGGTGTTAGTTAGTTGGAAGTTTTATTTAACTCTAATGATGTTTCTTGGTTGCTGTTTTATGTTTTCTCTCAGGATTCCAGTAGTGGTAGTGATCCGATTCAGAGATTAGTTTGACTGGTACCCCAGTGAACCCCATTCCACCTTCTTCAGAGGAGCCTGTGTATGTTAGTTCAGATCCAGAGGTGGATCCATCTGAGAGTAGTGAGATTCCTATGCAGATATCACCCTTGAGGCCAGATTCAGAGACCCCATCCCCTGAGCTAGAGTCTGAGATGCCTAAGATTGTGCCTGTCAGTGGTGGTGGCAAGTTAGCCCAAGATCGAGACTTTCTATACTCCCGTATTCCTGAGTTGGGAGCTTTGGTGGATAGGTTAATTCGAGACTCTAGGCAGAGGACTTCAGTAGTGATGGAGGAGTGGAGAGCTAGGATTCAGTTGGTTGCTCGGAGGAGATTGGATGAGGGACCATCCACTAGTGATGTTGATGCTGAGGCCGAGAGGCTATATTAGATCATTCGCTGGATGCTGGTCACGTTGAGAGAGATTCTAGATGATCAGATGATAGGTCAGGCGGGACTTTGGTGGAGCCCGTAGTTGTTATTTTTCAGCGTCGGTAGGCTTTGGGATACTTGGTCAGATGTCGGGATCCTTTTTCCATTTGTTATGTTGTATTGTATCTCAGAACATTGTAGTAGTAGTTGTTAAAATTTAGGGGTAGATAGGGGGATGTTTTCCATCTTTTCCTCTGTTTAACCCTGTTATACTATTGTACCTTATTCCAGAACTTGTCATAATCAGGATTTCTATCTATGTACCTTTGGCTTGTTGAATCAATCATATATCTTGTTTCCTATTGTGCACCCTGGAAATCTTTATAAACTATTTTGTATACAATGTTTCCATACAACCGTGTTTAAAATTTCGTAAAATCATATCTTGTTCCATGAGAAAACAACACTGATATGACAAATTATATAGTAATAGGATTGCATGTGCAAAATTGGGTAAAGCTTAAAACCCGCAAAAGTGATTTCGTAATAAAATGTTGTTATACATATATCAATGTCATGCTATCGTATTTCTAAATAATTGCTCAATCAGGTTTGTAAGAAATGGCCAACTCACCAGATCACCAAGAAGAAGAAATCCAAACCCAAGACCTAGAAATAAATCAAGAAACCACTATAATGAGCCGACTTGCTCAGCTTTTACAACAACTCGTAGCCCCTAAAGTCGGAAACTTCAAACACTTTCAATCTGTTCATCCCCCAGAGTTTTTTGGTTTTCCAGACCCGATAAAAGCTCAGTCGTGGTTAAGAGAAATGGAGAAAGTGTTTGAGTTAGCAGAAGTTAAGGATGAAAAGAAAGCTCGGTATGCGAGTTATTACCTTAAAAACGAGGCGAGTTTCCGGTGGGAATCTTCGAAGGCTTTGCTTGAAGGAAAGGATTTATCATGGGAGAAATTTACTGAAATGTTTCTGGAGAAGTATTTTCCAAGTTATATGTAAGATTAGTTGGAGATGAAGTTTTTGGACCTTAGACAAGAAGATATGTCAATAGTAGAATATGAAGTGAAATTTTCAGAGTTGTCTAGATTTGCACCTGAGTATGTGAATACGGAGGCAAAGAAGGCCAAAAGGTTCCAGCAGGGACTTAGGCCATGGATTCGAAGTCAAGTGGCATTGTTGGAGATCAAGAACTATGCCGCCCTAGTGCAAAAGGCAATGATAGTGGAAGGAGAGCGTGAAGCTGTAAAAAGAGAAAACGAAGGTAGGAAAAGGAAGTTTGAAAGTTTGGAGCAAGAGCAAGGAAGTTTAAAATTCAGAGGGAAGTTTGGAAAGAATGGAGGAGGTCAAAATCAAAAGTTTCAGAAGTTTAAACCTGGTAACGGAGCTCAGAAGAACTGTTTCCAGAAGGCAGGACAACCAGGAAAGGATAATAGACCCCAGATTCAAGAGTGCAAAGTTTATGGGAAGAAACACCCGGGAAGGTGTAACAAATTGGATGTAACCTGTTTTAAGTGTAACCAGAAAGGGCATTACTCATCAGAGTGCCCAAATGAAGCAAAGAAGCCTGATTTAACCTGTTCCAAATATGGAAAGGTGGGCCATATGGACAGAAACTGTAAGAAGCCTGTTCAAAAGGCCAATGTTCTCAGGATTGCTGGACCACCGCCTCTCCCAGCACCAACAGCTCAACCCAGAGCTAGAACCTTCAATATGTCAATGAAAGACGCTGTGCAAGATGTGGATGTGGTAGCAGGTATGCTCGTTGTTAACTCAGTAGAAGTAAAAGTATTAATGGATTCTGGAGCAACTAGATCTTTTATTTCTCAAAGTATTCTTGATAAACTAAATTGTGTTGCGTACCCTCTTGAACCCAACTTGATTATAGAGGTAGCAAACCAAGAGAAAGTCACTGTTAATAAGGTTTGTTCCGATTGTGACGTGGTTATAGAAGGTTGGCACTTTTCTGCTGACTTAATCCCTTTTAAGTTAGGAGAATTTGATGTTATATTAGGAATGGATTGGTTGTTAAACCATGAGGCGCAAATAGAGTGTAAAAGTAAGAAGGTGAAGTTAAAGACCAAGGATGGTATCGAAGTGACATTCAAGGGAAAAAGACAAGTGAAGAAATTTCTAATGGCTATTTAGATGAGGAGATTGTTACGTCAAGGATGCGAAGCTTATTTGGCTCATGTCAAGGATATAGAGAAAAAATCCGTAAGGATTGAAGATATTCCGGTAGTAAGAGATTTTCCCGATGTGTTTCCAGATGAATTACTTGGACTACCTCCAGATAGAGAGATTGAGTTTACAATTGATTTGGCTCCTGGAACGGAACCAGTATCGAAGGCTCCCTATCGTATGGCGCCAGTCAGGATGAAGGAATTAGCAGCGCAGTTGCAAGAATTATTGGATAAAGGAGTGATACGCCCGAGTGTATCCCCGTGGGGTGCACCGGTGTTATTTGTAAAGAAGAAAGATGGAAGCATGAGGTGCTCATAAAAGAAGAATTATTGGATAAAGGAGTGATACGCTCATAAAATTGAAGTGCTAACAAATCAGCCCTTGAGAAACATCATTCATAGTCCCAAAGCTAGTGGGAGGCTGATTAAGTGGGCAATAGAATTGGGAGAATTTGACATAAAGTACAAGCCATGAACGGCAATAAAATCCTAGGCATTGGATGACTTCGTGGTGGAATGTACCATACCCAACCAAGAAGTCAGGGGGCAGGAAGATACTATACCTCAAGACACAGAAGGTGATAAAGGAGACAAAAAAAAGGACATTAAGGAGAAGGAATATTGGATTCTCTATTTTGATGGAGCATCAAAAACAAGTTCAAGCGGAGCAGGGCTAGTTTTACAAAGCCCGGATGGGTTCTTAATTGAATATGCTATGAAGCTAGACTTCCCAACTACAAACAATGAAGCAGAATATGAAGCTTTGATAGCTGGCCTCGGCCTGGCAGAGATATTGAGAGTCAAGAACTTAAAAGTCTGTGAAGACTCGAAGTTGGTCATATCCCAGGTCAAGGGAGAGTTTGAGGAAAGGGATGATACAATGGCTAAGTATGTCCGCCTAGTAAGGGCTGTGATGACTCAGTTCGATGAATGTGATGTTGACCACATCCCAATGGAGGAAAATGTCAAGGCAGATGCATTGTCTAAGTTCGCTTCATCGGAGATAGAGAAGAGCTCAGGAAGTGTGTACTTCCGCATTTTAAAGACACAAAGCATTGATGTTAAACTTGTAGCTCCCATAGGGTTGGGGGCATTGTGGATAGATACCATTAAGGCCCATATTCAAACTGACTGGCTTCCAAACGATATGAATGAAGCACGAAAATTGGTTGTTCGAGCGCTGAGATATTCTTTGATCGATGACATTTTGTACTAAAGATCTTATGTGGTTCTTTACTTAAGATGTCTCAGGCCCGATGAGGCACGCTTGGCTCTTGAAGAAGTACACGAAGGTATCTGTGGGCAACACATGGGGGGCAGAGCACTGGCTCATAAGATAACACGTTTAGGCTTTTATTGGCCAGAGATGATGGCCGATGCCAAAGAATATGTGAAAAAATGTGATCGCTGTCAGAAACATGCACCGGTTGTTCGACAACCCCCCGAGATGTTGACTTCCATCAACTCTCCCATCGCCTTTGTCATGTGGGGAATGGATATACTTGGGTCTTTCCCCATGGCCACGGCGCAATGAAAATTCCTGATTGTAGTAATTATTATTTTACTAAGCTATTGATTACTTTTTAAAAAATTTATTTGTTATTTTTTATTATATTCAAATATAATTATTTTATATTAGCATCGAATTTTGTATTTTTTGAAATAAAATTTTACAATTTGTGATGCGATTCTATAATAAAATCAAGGGTTTTCCACGATTCTGCATATAAGATGGTTCTTTATTGCACATATGTAATCACAGATTTTATATATAAAAATAGAAAGTAAAAGAACCTTACATTTGATCTTTACACAATACTAATATGATTGTTCTTCTTTATTAAGTAATGACCCACATATGTAATTATAGATTTTATATATAAAAAAGGTAAGAGAACCTTAAGCTTGATTTTTACCTATACTAATAAGATTGCATCATATGTTGACCACATACTCCTCGATATCTATCCAATTTATTGTCTAACAATTATACGGTTATTTCGTTAAAATCATATAAGTTTACATACATTCATGTTCTTATCAAAATTAAAAATTACTATAAAAAATTAAGTTAAATTTGAAATATTGTCATTTACCATATTTTAATTACAAAATTACTTTAATATATGCCTCAGTCCGTTTGAAAAATTATTTTAATTTATAAATAGAACTGTGCCTTGCACGCTAATTTTAATAAAAAACTTTGACATACCAGTTCCTTATGTATACCGTACTATTTTATTAACATCATCAGTCTAGATGTACATATACGTATATACAGATCAATATATATATTTCTTCCCTCCTGATTTTCTTGTTCATTTTACATTTGCCTACATTTTTAAGCCCTCGTTTAGAAAATAAAATTATGTTTTTGCGGTTCAAAACCCGTGGGTATGTAAATTAGAGTTGACTGGTAGATGATCAGCGCACTAGTTATATTCACCTCGATCTTCACCCATTTTAATTAAGAAAATAAAGGACCATTGAGATTCGGGACGTTTGGTATATTTTTGTGCAAGAGGAGAAGATGACGAAGATGTATGTTTACCTGTTCTTTTGTTTTTTTACTAGGTTATATGCATTTCAGTCTTAACAAATTTTCCGTGTAAATGAGAATTGAACTCAGAACCTCATAATATAACAAGATATAAGTTCTTAATCATTTGAACGATATTTTGTCACTAAAAGTCTCTTTTTTAGTGTCAAAATATGTGATTTCTTTTTTTGAAAAAATATGTGATACTTAAATTTTGTGCACTTATTTTAAATTTATCGATCACATATAATTACTGTTTAAAGTTTTACTTGTGGAAAAAAAATATATTAAAAATTTAAGTAGATGATCAAAAGACTTTGCAGATGTGCACAAAATGTAAAAGCTACATACATATAACACGATAAGAAGAAACTTATTTATAAAATATATGATTAGATGGTGTTGTATTTTACTATTTTAAATAAAATGAAGAATTTATATTGGCGCTGGCCTAGCGGGGTCTCAAGGCCTTGTTTGCATTAGGGGTTGAGGAGGGAGCGGTTGGGTTGGGTTGAGTTGGGTTAGGTTGGGTAGGTTGGTTTAAATTAGGTTGAACGTTTATTTGTATTTAGGTGCGGAGTGAGTAGAGGTTGAAACTTGACATATTTAGTTTGGGATTGAAGTAAGGTTGATTTTTATCATGTATAAATTATATATTGAAAAATTGGTGAATATTTTTAAATTTATCTACAAATTTTAACTAAATTTTAAAATATTTTAAAAAAATTAAAAAAATTTCAAAAAGAAAAAAATGAAAAAACTTTAATAGAGAGAGAGTGAGAAAGAGAGAGAGAGGGGATGAATAGAAAAAATTAAGCTGCCAACGCCCCAAATTGGGGTGTTAAAAAAGTTTAACTTTTGTATTGCAAATTAAAACCTTGATGAACCCTCACAAAATACAACTCCTGCTTTGACAAACTTTTCCAAACATGGTTCTCTTGAACCCGTCCTAACCCAACCCAACACCTCCCTCCTCAACCCCCAATCCAAACATGAAAATTTACCTATTGTATGATGAATCCCATCCGTTTCAGTAGATCCAAACATGAAATTTTTTTCGGGATAATAATATCTCACTATTTTTTGGGCATTGATTTACCTATTTAAGAGTAAGTCCAACAATGTCCTATTAGATGCCTTATAAATATAATAAAATATAATGTACCAGTGATTTAAGACATGTTTTTGCATATTCACTCCAACAATATACCTTATAATAGTGCCCTATTATTAGTATAATATTATATTTGAATTACAATTAGAGGGAAAGAAAAGATGACAGAGAAAAAGATGTGTAAAAATAGAAGGAAATAAATTTTTTATTGATATAAATTAAATAGGGCATGCCCAGTGATGCCTTAAAAATGAGGTATTTGATAAATGTTCTAGTGTTTTTAGGCAGCACTAGAATATTGTTGGAGCACTCATTTAAACAAAATGCCTTAAATTCTAGTTTAGGACATGAATTTAGGGTATTTTTGGACTTGCTCTAGGATAGAGAATTTACCAAAAATACTAATTTTTCTAAGTTTTTTTGCGATTTTACTATTTTCTGATTTTTTTACAAAAATACAGAATAAACAAAAATCAACCAAATATGCAACTAGTTGAATACAGTTTTTTTAGTTGATTTGAGTTTGCATACAGTTACAAAAACTCGTCAAACGTTGCATGCAGTTGATTACGGTCGACAAAAACACGTATTTTTTACATATAAGTCGGTTTATCAAAAGCTTATGCAAATTACAGGTATATTCCTACCAAGAACAATAGAAAACTACGGGCACTAGAAAAAGAAATACATGAATTGCTATTGAGAGTAGTAGATAAGAGAAATGAAGTTGGATACACGAAAGATCTGTTACAGATGCTACTGGAAGGAGGTCAAAATAGTGGATTGCGAAAAGATGAAATTGACCAATTCATCGTCACTAACTGCAAAAACATCTATTTGGCAGGCTATGAAACCACTGCAGTTTCCGCCACATGGGCTCTTATGCTACTAGCTGCAAATCAAGATTGGCAGGACCGTGTTCGTGCTGAGGCTATTGAAGTTTGTAAGGGTCAGCCTCCTGATGCTGTTGCAATCGGTAAAATGAAAGTGGTACGGAATATTATCTGAAACAGCTTTAATTTGCAGATTTAGCTCTAATTTCAAAGAAGATAGGTTCTGCTTTGGAACCTATTTTTTCAGATTTAGCTCTAATTTACAAAATTTAGCTTTTGATTGCTTTCTATGAGCTACGCTTATAATTTTGTTTTTATTAATACTACTGTTTGATTGCTTTTTATGAGTTGCGCTTGTAATTTTGTTTTTATTATTACTACTATGCCACGTAAACATGTTAATTGTGATTACAATTTTTGTTGACTTGCAGCTGACAATGGTGATAAACGAATCATTGCGTTTGTATCCTCCGGTCATAGTAATGTCAAGGGAAGCCTTGAACGACATTAAATTTGGAGACATTCATCTTCCAAAAGGTGTAAACGTTTGGGCGGTGGTAACAACATTGCACACTGATCCTGAAAATTGGGGAGGGATTCGTACAAATTTAACCCCAGCCGATTTGTAAATGGAGTGACAGGGGCATGCAAGTTACCGCATCTGTACATGCCATTTGGAGTTGGACCACGGATATGTCTAGGACAGAACTTGGCGTTGGTTGAACTCAAGATATTGGTTGCACGAATTCTGTCAAACTATTCGGTTTCTCTATCTCCGAAATATGTTCATTCACCGTCTTTGAGTTTGATTATAGAGCCTGGGAAAGGAATGAATCTTCTAGTGAGGAAGTTGCAAGAGAATTGAACGTGAACAAAGCTTGGTCCGCGCAAAATGTTGGTTTTGAGCTTAATTATCTTCCAGGATAATGGTTCAATGTATGGTAATTATGATCTACATTGTGGTGATCTTCCTTGTGGTGATCTTCCAGTATAATAATGGTTAAATGTATGGTAATAAGCTACATTGTGGTTGTAGGATGGAGTAAATTGTTTATACAACCGTATTACTAATTTACTACTGCACAACTTTATGATTGTTTGATAATATACAGAAACTTCTTGGCAACTACTTATTTTGTTTTTGGGGTGGTAATTGGTATGAAAGCAATGTGATTGAACTAGAGATGGCACAAGCAGTTTGGACTCAGATACCCCGTTTAACCCGATCTGGTCAAATTCTGGTCAACCCTATTAAAGCACGATTTGATTAAGTTCCGGGTGGCTTAGGGCCCTAAACGGGCTTAAAGCTTAGGGTGGTAATTGACATGGAATTTAAAGAAATTAGAAGTTTAAAATGTTCAAATATTATAAAATTTAAAATTTTCATCTGCTTAAATTATAATTTAATATTTCAATCACATGAGGAATACCACGTACTCTATTCCTTACCAGTTACCTCTAACAATTTTTTATCGCAAACAATTTTTGTTATAAAAAATGATGCTATCTTTTCAAAATTTTCATCCAAATTCGGTAAAAAAAAAATTAATACTATCTCATTAGATTTCATTTGTTAAATTATAAAAGATCACGGTGGAATCTTGTTCTAAGAGCAACTCCAACAACATTTTCAAATACGCTCCTTAGTCAATTTTTTAAGAAATTATAACTTAATTGTCCTCCAACAAACTCCTAGTTCTTCTTCAAATACTTACGATCCTCATTTGCTTCCTCAGTAATGAGGAGGATATGCACCCTCCTAACTCATTTTTATACTAATTTTTCTACTTTCAAGGTATTAAACAAGCATTATATTCTTCATGTGTACATAATTAAGTAATAAAGAATGAGTAGAGAGTGAAGTTGAGGAAGATTGTTTAAAGATAAATGAAATTTTAACTCCTAAATAGTTAAGAGTTAATTTTTTATATTATTTTTAGAGAAAAATCAAGGTGACTCTTGGAATTGCTGTAATATCTTACTGATGTTTAGCAGCTTATTACTTAGTATTGATATCCGAACTTCGGTCTCAGTTTTTAATAACATTTATCAAAATTGGTTTTAGTATGATTAATTACATAGCCTTGGCCAATTTTCAAAAATAATATAAAACTAGTATAGTAGCCCGTACGAATTATATGAAATTTTCTATTAATATTTCATAATACAGTATATATAATTTTGAAATTTCAGCTTGCACATGTTTTATGAGAAATAAAGTACATGACCCCTAATAATTTAGTTAAAGTGTGCGAAAAACATTACCGGAAGCAGTTTATACTCAATGATCGTTTAGACTGTTGAGTGATGGTATGTTGTGTCATATTTATAATTTATTTTTGCAGACTTTGATGATTCAGGTGATTGAAAATATTTTGGTTGTACATGATCTCTGAGTTAAAAATATGATGTTCATTGTAATTTGTGTAAAACTGATATCAATGGTTGTAAGGTGATTGAACCTTGTTGTTTATGGAATCGATAATGTCTCGGTCTAATTTCAGCGTTCTCGTGTTAAAATGTCAGTACAATACTGATAAATTTATTGTGATGACGTTTAGTTAGCAAATTCATTGTGTATATGTCATCGTACGTTGTCGTGTTAATGTAACTTGTGGGTATCTATTATAAAATTTCACAATTTGACAACTGTGAGAACTAGTAGTAGTTAGGCGTCCAAAACCTTTCTTTTTGTATTTCATATAAGATTTCTCAATATCAGTTCTTTTATGAGAAAATGATCTAGATAGCAGAAAAAATGTAAAAAAAATATAAAAGGCCAAAATAATGATCCTTTACGACACTCTAAAATGATAGATAGTGTTGTATTTTTAGTTCAGGACATAAAGACAGTAATTGTACATGGGTTAACATGTAGTCAGAGTACTGTGCCACAGAGTTGACATGCAATTAGAGTGTTGTGTTGTAAACTTTTAAATATTAAAATAATAATTAATTAATAAAAATGTGTTATGAGTGTAGGGGATTATGTATAATAGCACGTGAGTGGACCCTACTTAATATATATATATATATATATTATTTGTGTGGTTATTAATCAACACAATATAAACTTATATGTGTATAAAAATGGTTGTTTGATACGTATTTGCTGTATAGTACAGACATAGAATTTGTGTAAATGATAATTAAAACATATGTTTGCAAGTTTTTTTTATATAAAAATTTAAGGGGGAGAATAAACGTTGTACGTCATTACATTTCACTAAACATTTCTTTAAGTTACGTTTATTTTTACAATATATGATGTTTGAGACCTTATTTAATAAAATTGTGCCAGAGAGTTCCAACACCCTTATTTCACTGACTTCTTAATTATTTGTTTCGGAATGCTATCATCTCAATAGCTAGACATTTAACTCTAAAAATATTTTTCCTTAAAAGTTTTTTATATTCCCTTCGTCTCTCTCATTTTTTTTATATTTCGGAGAGAATGTCTGAAACACATTTTAAGGTGCATATAAAGTATTGTTTTATAACTTATTTTTATAATTTTTTCTAAATAACAATTGAATGGTTAAATTTTTATTCAGAAAAAGAAAATTATAAAAATAATTTTCACTTTATACATCCCTTCAAAATGCGTGTCGGACACTCTCTCTGAAATGTAAAGAATTGAATAAAACGAATGGGGTATATATCATCGTCGTGATCTATATGTAAGAATATATGATGTTGTATGAGTAACATATAATATATTTTTATTTGAATAATTAATCAGTATATAAATATTATATCCTATATTTTCCATTTCGAAAATAATATCCGACACGTATTTTAAGGTGTATATAAAGTATTATTTCGTAACTTATTTTTACAATTTTTTTTTCTAAATAACAATTGAATGGTTAAAAAAAATCAGAAAAAAATTATAAAAATAAGTTTCAGAATTATACTTTATATGTCCCTTAAAATGCGTGTCAGACACTCTGTCCGAAATGTAAAGAATTGAGAGGGATGATGGAGTATATATCATCGTCGTGATCTATATGTAAGAATATATGATGTTGTATGAGTAACATATAATATATTTTTGTTTGAATAATTAATCATTATATAAATCTCATATCATATACATACCAAAAATTGTTGTCTTCTATTGGTAGTTCTAATAGAATAGTATTTAAAAAAATATCGTTACATATTGAACGAATACGTATTATATTTTTTATTTTCCGTATAAGTGTATACATGATCATTAAATATTATTCCCTCTGTCCCACCCAATTCTTTACATTGGGGGACGGGAGTTCAACACGCATTTTAAGTCTCTTATAAAATGTACTAATTTTTTTTATTTTTTTCTTTTAAATAAAAGTATAATATTCAAATTTTTATATAAAGAAAGAAAATTTCAAAAAAAGGTTACGGAACTATACTTTATATTAGCCTTAAAATGAATGTCAATCAAGTGAAAAAAACTGTAAAAATATGAGTAATATGAGTGGGACGAAGGGAGTATAAATTTGTTTTTTTTTCTTATAATTGTATACATGATCATTGAATTTTATTAACCATTTCTTATATGTAATATTGTAAATTTTAATATAACGTTTACTTTAAAAGTATAACATCGTTAATTAAATACATGTTATGTGTTAACTCATCTATCCTTTTCATAAAATATTTATTATCTATGTAAAATATCGATTAGTATTATTACTTTAGTAGTAACTTATTTTGTTTTTGAAATTTATAGATAACTAAATAAGCAAATATAAAAAGAAAAATATGATTAAAAATGTTATTCTATAACTCTAACGCGACAAATAACTATTAAGAGTAACTCCAAGAACTTAGTTATTTGGAATTTTAAAGTACAATATAAAGAATATAGGAAAAAACTACTCCAACAATATCCTAAATCACTAAGATCCACTAAGATCTTCTTCCGATTCCTTATCTTTAGCTAACATCCCTTCTCTTCTAACTTTTATTTTAAAGTATATATTTGAAAAAAGCATTTTCTCTTTATTTTCTCTTTCTTCGGTTTTTGTAATAATGATACTTTTTAGGGGTTGTTTGGTTCGGGTTTTTCAGGTATCAGGTATGGGTTTTGGTCATTCCAAACCCATACCAGATGTTTGGTTCTGAAATTCAATACTTCAAACCCATATCTCAAACCCCCAAGGTATGGGTTTTTGATACCCTAACGGGGAGGTGGGTATGAAACATGGTGTTGAGTGGCATTTATGACACTTTATAATGCTCTAATAAGCTTTGAATTGGTGTTTTGTACTCAAGTTGTTAAGTGTTTTAACGTGTTTTCGAGTATTTTGCATTCCAGGCATTATCTAGGTAATCAGGTGAAATAGCATTGTTTTGGTGCTAATTTGGTGTCAAGGTGGTGTTGGAATAAAAGCTCGATGAAAGACGACACAAATCTGCAGGAAAAAGAAAAGAAGTTAAATTTCTGGCAGAAGACCAGCGCGCCCGCGCTGATCAAGCGCGCGGCCGCGCAAGGTCGGGATGCAGAATTTTGATTCTATTCTAATTCGAATTGGAAGACTTCTCTGTTGATTAGGGCTGCTATATAAACAACTCTAGGTCGTTTTTAATAATATATCAAGCCAGAGACATATCAAGGAGAGCCGTAAGAAGACCGTATTAGCACGATTCAACGAAGACGAAGAAGATCTTGTTTTACTTGTGAATCTTTGTTTTAAGTTGTAACTTGGATGCTAGTATTCTTATTTATGAACCTTAATCTTGTTTTGTACTTGGTTTTATTTATTCTTTATAAGGACTACGTTTGTTATACCATATTTTCATCGGAACCCACGTTGATGATGAGTCCGATCATGGGCTAATCGTTATCGTGGGGTTCTAACTGATTTATTTATGGATTTCTTTAGTTAAATTATTTCGATTCCTTAGCATGTGGTGATTGTATGATAGCCTAGTATTGGTTGAGCGTATTCGTCTTATGAGCGTCGCGAACTTATAAGATAGTGTGCTAATTCTTAATGAAGCGAAAGGGATTTTAAGGATTCAGAACTTGCCATGCTAGCATAGGTTCATGTATTGTTATGCATGATTCGTAGGTAATTTTAACCATCTTACTTGCCCTATGTAATCAAGATAGATAACTTGTGCTTAAACCGTTATATCGTCAATTTCTATAAACATATAGGGTCTCAATATAATTGGTGTCTATTCAGCTTCTATCACTTTTGTGGATGTCTGGTAGTATGGTACTCGTGCAACGAAAGTTGGTGTTTATCAATTTCATGCTGTCTGATTAGTGTCATCACCATTGCATGCTAAGGTTGAGAACAATAAGGCTAACGAATGAAGTATTTAATGAAGTTAGAATCCAATGTTTGTCATACATATTTAGTTATAATTGTTAGTTTAATTTTTAGTTATAAACAGCCTCAATTTGTTATCGTCTTAGCATTGAATAATAACCATACATTATTGCTTAAGTGCGTGAATTAATTAGTTAACCAAAGCCAATCTCTTTGGGAACGAACTAGAAAAGATTCTATACTACTTGCGAACTCGTATACTTGCGTGTATTATTAGCGCGTGTTTAGCGACTAACAAGTTTTTGGCGCCGCTGCCTGGGACTACAGTGTTAATTTATAGTTTATGTGCTTTCCATCAGTGGTCGTTAAAGTTCATTGACTTGGACACTATTACTTATCTGTTTCCTTGTCTTATTTCAGGTGATCTAGCGAGCGTGTGTACATACGCATTCTCGGACTCGTAAGAGAAATCTGGATCAAGCCGAGGAAGAAGCGATAGTAGTTCGTAGGGAAGTTTTTGAGGACGAAGAGAAGGTAGAAGAAAAAGAAAAAGTTGAAGAACCAATGGTATTAGCGATGGGAGATCAAGCAGAAAATTATAAGGCTTTGATGGACTATTCTCAGCCTAAGATCAATGACATTCAGTCAAGCATCATCAAACCAGCCATCTCGGCTAACACTTTTGAGATCAAAGCAGGCACGATTCAGATGATACAAAACTCAGTTCAGTTTGGGGGTTCTCCTACTGAAGACCCGAACATGCACATCAGGGATTTCATCGAGATCTGCGATACTTTCAAGTTCAATGGTGTGACTGAAGATGCTATCAAGCTGCGACTCTTCCCATTCTCTCTGAGGGACAAGGCTAAGTGATGGTTACATTCTCTACCACCAGGGTTTATCACTAAATGGGAAGATCTTGCTCAAAAGTTTCTCACTAAATTCTTCCTTGGCGAAAACTGCTGCAATCAGGAATGCTCTTACTCAGTTTGCTCAGCAAACTGGAGAATCTCTGTGTGAGGCTTGGGATAGATATAAAGAGATTCTAAGGAAGTTGTCCACACCATGGCATGCCTGATTGGATGATTATCAACTCTTTCTATAATGGATTGGGTGCTACTTCTAGACCCATGCTTGATGCAGCATCAGGAGGAGCCTTGTGGGCTAAAATCTACGATGAAGCTTATGAATTGATCGAACTGATTGCTGCTAATGAGGACCAGAATGCTTCGCAGAGACTGACTCAGAGAAAAGTAGCAGGAATTCTGGAGTTGGATGCAACAACTGCTATAGCTGCCATGTTAGGTCATACAATACTGTAGAAGGGGGTTGAATATATTGTAGAATACAATCAAATCGATTTAAAGCACAAGTAACAGAAAACAGATGTATTCGATATAACAAACTCTGTTACAATGGAACTGTTCTCTCTCAGTGATGAACAAATATCACGAGAGCTGCTAGGTTACAATTATATAATCTTCTCGATTATCGTAACTCTTATAGAGTAAACCTATGTCTGTGTTTATATAGACACACAGTTACAAGATAACTTCTAGTTGATATGGAATATAATTCTGTCTCCTAAAATATATCAACCAGATATCTTATAATTCTTCTAGTCCTCGAACTCTTTCCTTGCATATCTTCTTCTTGTATTAGTCTCGATCCTGTTTCCTCTAAATCAGCTTCCTTCCTTAACTGTAAGTCCTCCAGTACTTAAGTTCTGATATCCATCTTCTGATATTATCTTCTGATAATCTAAGTTCTGATATCCTTAAATTCTGACTTCCAGTAAGTCCTGATTCCAGTAAGAACTGATATTTCCTGTTAGTTAAGATCTGAGAACTAAACATTAAACATATTAGACATGACATCTCAAATATATTCAACAATCTCCCCCAACTTGTAAATTATGCAAGAATGTACAAGTTAATAGATTTGATGATGTCAAAAACATTTAAGTTCAAATGCAATAAGAGTTTGACTAAATAAATAATTACAACTTACAAAACATCCAGCTTTACTAGCATCACTGAATCAATCTGAATCCATAATGATTCTTAACAAAATCTCTTATCAGATTATCTTCAGCTTTCTTCAGAACTTCAGCTAACTGTGCTTTGACCTGCATCAGTTCTTCTTCTTTACTATCACCAATTTGATAAATGGCAGTTCTGAGAGCTTGAATGGATGTTCTTTCAAGTCCATCACCAAGTCTGATAACCTTAGGATGTGAAGAGTTTTCATTATAACATAAGCATCTTCCTTTCAGAATAACTTCCACCTTAGCAGAATTCTTCAGCATAGGAATTTCCCTTCCATCACCTTCAGTAATCATTGGACTGTATTGAGAAGTCTTTGTACCAGAGATTCTGAAATAAGATCAATTTATCTTTTAGATTCTCCTTATCATGAGCATCTATCACAACTTGAGCAGACAACACCTTGTCAAGGTGTCTTTGTTTGATTTGTTCATATGGCTTGTCTGTCAATATGAAAGGATCTTTTAGAGTAACCTATACTCCTGTTTGAATTTTCTCTTCGTCAGAACCTAATTCAGCTGTATCTCTAGGTTGCTTGGATCTCAACCCAAATGTAGCAAGTTGACTCATCATGAGATTGGATTTTGGTTCAACTGGAGTAGCTTTCTTCCATAACAACTTCTTCTTATCAGCAATTGTCATTTTATCCAAATCAACTTGATCAGAATTTGCGGTTTCTTCTGTAGCTTGCTGTCCTTTATTCTGAACAATAACTTGAGCAGTGTTAGAGGTTGTTTTAGAATCTTCACTTATCTTTCTTCTTTTCAGAATTTGAACAGTTTCATCTTCTATCAAATCATCATCATGCAATGTAGTTTGATAGACGGGAATGGAAGAATTTTTCTTTTTCTTTAAAGGTTCACCAACCTTTTCTTTTCCTTTTAATTTAGAATCAATCTCAATTTGTGATCTTATTTTGGTTTAGATGCCTCAGTGATTGATTTCTCCTTGATCACAATGCCTTTCTCCTTAGGCCTTTGAGGTTTCTTTTCATCAGAAGCTTTAGACTTAGGATTTGTCTTCTCAGCAGCAAATCTAGCTTCTTCCTCCTTGAGAGTTTCTAAATTCATTCCTGGATTATGTTTCAGAAGTAATCTTCTTGCTATCTCCTCATCAAGTGTCTGGATTTTGGGATCTTTGTAATAAACAGTAGTCTGCTTCCCTTTTAACTTCAGAGTTTGCAAAAACCTCTGAGAATCTTCAGATCCTGACTGAATCAGAATATCAGAACTTGACATCATACTTTGCTTATCACCACTTGACTTCAATCTTTGAGCATTCACAGCATCAGAACTTGACTTGTTCTGAATAGAAGATTTTCCTTGAACTTTTCTTTGACCTCTGCTCTTTTCAGAGTTTCCCTGGTCATCACTTTCATCATCCTTTTTCTTCAGTTCTTGAGTAGGTGAGCATTTGGACTTAACTACCTTATCCCCCTTTTTGGCATCATCAGGAAGTAAGAGAGAAAGAAGAAGTTCAACTGAAGATTGGATTTCATCCAATTGAGCTTTCTGAGAAGCTTGATTAGCCAGAACCTCAGCAATTTGGGCATGTTGCTTCTCTTGAGTTTTCTCAATGGCTGCAACTTTCTCAGAAATCTAGCTTATCAGCTTGTTCTCTGAGTGTATCAACCTTTTCATGAGTAGCACTATGTAGACCTTGAAGATGTTTTATCAGAAGAGCTGTGATCTTGAGTTGTGTCTTGAAATCAGCATTTGTAAGCAACTCATCAGCTTTTGCAATATGCTTTGTCAGAATTTTAGTACATGGAATAAAATCAGATTGATTCCACTTCTTGGTCCATGCAACACCTCTGCGAGTATCCTCCCAAGGAATAGGTGCTTCCTTTTCAAAAAATTTCTTCACCAATTCTTCCTTGCCCAGAATAGGTACTAGAGTCTCAGCAGAAACACTGTCATCAGAACTTGAGGAAGACTCATTGTGTTCTGATAGCTCAACAGTGTGTGAAGCAACTGGAGATTCAGGAATAACATCATCTAAATTCTGATCAGCAGAATTTATCTCCAGAGATGGTTTCTTTGATGTAGATGGAGCTTCTAGATAAAGAACTTCAGGTATATTCAAATTATGAATATTTATTTCAGAATTATCCATTTGTTCTTTAGCATCATCTGTAGCTTTAATTGGAGAGACATGAGGAGTAACAACTGTATTGGAAACATGTTAGATATATTTGTGATGTCATGTCTAATGTGATTTGTGTTTAGTTTTTAGATCTTACTTAACAGGACAAATCAGGATTTAACTGGAAATCAGTACTTATACTGAAGTCAGGACTTAAGATATCAGAACTTAAGTTATCAGAAATTAAGTTATCAAGAGATATTTATCAGGAGATAATATCAGGACTTAAGGAGACGTTCAGATAAGGAAGGCGTCTGATTGAAAGGAAAGAAGATCAAGACAAACATAAGAAGAGATATGCATGAAGAAGAATTCTATAAGGAATAGAATACTTGGAAGAAAAGATAACTAGTTGATATATATTAGGAAGCAGAATTATATTCGATATCAATTAGAAGATTATCTTGTAACTGTGTAGTATATAAACACAGACATAGGGTTTACACTATATGTGTTATCTTAATCGAGATTATTATTCATTGTAACCCTAGCAGCTCTCGTGATATTTGTTCATCACTGAGAGAGGAAAGTTCTTTGTAACAGAGTTTATTGTGTTGAATAAAATCTGTATTCTGTTACTTGAGTTCTTATATTCGATTTGATTGTAGTAAACACTGTATTCAGCCCCCTTCTACAGTGTGTGACCTAACAAGTGGTATCAGAGCAATCTGTTAACATACATACAGTAAGCCCATCAAAACTGAAAAAACTCCAAAGACTCAAATCCATAATCGATATGAGACTATTAGGGTTCTCATACTGAAACCTTCTGAGTATCCCACATGGAAGGTGAGGATGTCTATGTTTCTGGAAGCTACAGATCCAGAATACCTTGACAAAATTAATGAAGGACCACATAAGCCAACCAAGCTCTCTGTTGTAGTTGCAGATCAGCCAGCACAGACTGTACTAAAGGAGAAAAGTGAATATACAGCTGAAGATATCTCATCTATTGCAAAGGATGCAAAGGTAAGACATTTGCTGCACAATGTCATTGATAATGTCATGTCAAACAAGGTAATTAACTGCAAGACTGCAAAGGAGATATGGGATGCCTTCGAGACAAGATGCCAGGGAACTGATTCAATTAAGAAGAACAGGAGGACTATACTCACTCAAGAGTATGAGTACTTTGACTCAAAACCTGATGAGTCATTAACTGGTTTATATGATAGATTTGTCAAACTCTTGAATGATCTATCACTGGTGGATAAGGAATATGATCTTGAAGATACTAATCTTAAATTCCTTTTAGCTCTTCCTGAAATTTGGGATTTGAAGGCAACTACTATAAGAGACAACTATGCTCTTGATGAAACTACTCTTGATGAAATTTATGGTATGCTCAAGACTCATGAACTTGAGATGGATCAAAAAAGCAAGAGGCATGGGAGAAAGTCAAGGACAGTTGCTCTTAAGGCTGAGGAGGAATCCCCTAAAGTGGCTGTCTGAAAGAAAGGCAAAGGAAAGACTCTCATCACAAAGTCTGATACTGAGTCATCAAGTTCTAATAGTGATGAGGATTCAGAAACTGAAAGTCTATCTGAGATGGACCCTGATGAAGAGATGATGAAGTTGTGTGCTCTTATGGTGAAAGGAATCACAAAGATTGCATACAGGAAATTCAGAAGGGGAAAGAAGTTTTTCAGGAAAGGTGCAAGTTCTGATAAGAAAGGTTTCAGAAAACTGAAGGCAAAGGAGGCAAGTCTGACATAGGAGATTACTCAAATGTCAGATGCTACAACTGTGGTGAGAAAGGCCACATATCTCCTGATTGCAAGAAAGGAAAAAGTGACAAAGGCAAGGCTCTTGTCACAAAGAAGAAAAGATGGACAGACACTTCAGATTCTGAAACTGAGGTGAATTATGCCTTGATGGCAAATGCTGATAGCAGTTCTGAAGCTGCTGAGTTAAAGGTACCTCAAACAAATTATGATTTTCATACTGATGAAATTACTGAGTTGAGAAGATATCTTAAAACCATGTTCATTAGTTATAGGGATCAAACTTTAACATGTGAAAGATTAACTTCTGAAAATCTTGCTTATAAAAAGAGGAATGATTCCATCAAACTCAGAAAGATAGAGATGATGCTTTCTATGTTAGAGATGAAGTGCTTAAAATGAATGAATCTCTAAAAACTGAATTAGAAAAGAAAAGAGAGATTAGCAGGACTTGGACTAATTCTGGCAGAACAACTCAGAATTTGTTAAGTAGTGGAAATTAGAAAGAGGGCTTAGGTTATGGAGATGATAAGAATAATAAAGGAACTATAGAAATTGAGCCTATAGTTGTTAAACAAAAGTCAAAGCTAAATTCTGTTAAGTTTGTAGCTGTAAAGTCTGATATTGATAAATCAGAAGTTAAAGAGAAATTAACTTCTAACAAACCAAAACAGGATAAGCCAACTGAAGTTAACATAGGCTTAATGACAAAGAAGCAGCTTAAGCATAAGCTGAAAGAAGTTAAGAATGTAAACAAGGTAAAACCAACTAGGAAAAATAGGAATGGAAAGGAAGTTGTGAATAAAAGCAATGATTATAAGCCTGTTCCTAATGCTCCTAGAAAGAAATGTAATAACTGTGGAAACACTAACCATCTTGCTTCTTTTTGCAGGAAGAATAAGGATATAAATTCTTTACCTCCTAAATCAGGAGTTAAGAGTCAGTCTGTTAGATATAGGCCACAAAATCCTTGTTTTCATTGTGGTAGTTTATGGCATTCCATTTATACTTGTAAGGAATATCATAGTTTGTACTATAATTATTATCAAATAAAACCTTCTTTAAAGAAAGTTAGCATTATTCCTTCTAGTGTAAGTTCTGATGCAAAGTCTGATACTGTAAATTCTGATAAGAAAAATGTTAACATAGACTCTGATGTTAAATCCGCTGCAAATGTTAACAAACTTAATAAGGCCAAAGGATCCAAGCAAGTCTGGGTCCTTAAAACTAATCATTAGTGATCTTTGTGATTGCAAGGCAACAGGAAAAACATCCTAGCTCTGGACAGTGGATGCTCATGACATATGACTGGAAATAAAGCCCTGCTATCAGACTTTGTAGAGAAAGCTGGCCCAGGTGTTTCTTATGGAGATGAAAACATTGGAAAAACTCTGGGATATGGCAATATAAATCTTGGGAATGTCATCATTAAAAAAGTAGCTCTAGTCTCAGGACTTAAACACAATTTGCTGAGTGTTAGTCAAATCTGTGACAGAGGTTATCATGTGGATTTCTTTGAAGAACACTGTGAAGTTGTAAGCAAATCTACAGGCAAAGTTGTTTTGAAAGGATATAGGCATGGTAACATTAATGAAGCCAAGCTTTCAACAAGTATTGATGATTCTGCAATCTGTCTGTTAAGTAGAGCATCAATTGAAGAAAGCTGGAATTGGCACAAGAAACTCCCTCATTTAAATTTCAATAATATAAATGAACTAGTCAAGAAAGATCTTGTGAGAGGACTGCCAAAATCAGTATTTGCTCCTGATGGCCTTTCTGATTCCTGTCAAAAGGCAAAACAAAGAAAATCTTCATTCAAGAGAAAGACTGAATCTTCAATTCATGAGCCTTATCACCTACTACATGTTGATCTATTTGGTCCAGTGAATGTCATGTCTATTGCAAAGAAGAAATATGCTATGGTCATAGTGGATGAGTTCATTAGATACACATGGGTGTATTTCTTGTACACAAAAAGTGAAACTGCATCTATCTTGATTGATTATGTCAAACAACTGGATAAATTGGTTAAAGACTCTATGAAAATCATAAGAAGTGATAATGATAATGAGTTCAAGAATTTGATTATGGAAAAGTTCTGCAAAGACCAAGGAATCAAGCAGGAATTCTCTGCTCCTGGAACTCCACAGCAAAATGGAGTTATTGAAAAAAAGAATAGAACTCTTATTGAAGTTGCACGAACTATGCTTGATGAAGCAAAGTTACCAACCTACTTTTGGGCTGAAGCTGTGCAGACTGCTTATTTTACTCAGAATGCAACACTTATCAACAAGCATGGAAAGACACCATACGAGATGGTGAAGAAAAAGAAGCCAAATCTGAAGTATTATCATGTATTTGGATGCAAGTGTTTTGTTCTTAAGACTCATCCTGAACAACTATCCAAATTTGATCTAAAAGCTGATGAAGGAATTTTTGTTGGATATCCACTTTCCACAAAAGCCTTCAGAGTCTATAATTTAAGAACAAGGGTTGTCATGGAATCTATCAATGTCTCTTTTGATGATAAGAAGATTACTGGACTTGAAGATTTCAATGATCATGATCAGCTGAGATTTGAGAATGAAGTTTTAAATTCTGATTCTGTAAATCCTGACAGTCTAAATCCTGACAGTCTAAATCATGATACTGCAAACTCTGATGGGTTAAACTCTGATGTTATTGAAACTGTGGTAACTACGCCAAAGGAAAATGCACCTGTGCAGGGGGAGAATATTGAAGATACAACCATATCTCAAGAAGCATCAGAATCTAGAACAGGCTCTTCAAGTTCTGATTCATCAAGTTCTGATGGGCCAAGTTCTGATAATTCTGGAAACTCAAATTCTGAAGGATCCAACTCAAAGAGCATAATTTCAGAGGGAGCATCAGAAAATGTTGATGGAGACAGCATGGATCATGGGGGAGCATCCAGTTCTAGAGATAACCTTCCATCTGCAAGGAAGTGGACTAAAGCACATACACCTAACTTGATTATTGGAGATCCTGAAGCAGGTATTAGACCTAGAACAGAAACATCAAATGAATGTCTCTATCATAATTTTCTTTCTCAAGCTGAACCAAAGAAAGTGGAAGAAGCTCTTCAAGATGCTGATTGGGTGCAAGCAATGCAGGAAAAGTTAAATGAATTTGAAATAAATAAAGTCTGGACCCTAGTGCCAAGACCAAAGATCAGATCTGTTGTTGGTACAAAGTGGGTATTCAGAAACAAAACTGATAGTGATGGCATAATTACAAGGAATAAAGCAAGGCTGGTTGCAAAAGGATACTATCAACAGGAGGGAATTGATTATGATGAAACTCAGTTGCCAGATTGGAAGCCATAAGGATATTTTTGGCTTATGCTGCTCACAAGAAGTTTAAAGTCTTTCAAATGGATGTAAAAAGTGCCTTTCTTAATGGAGAATTGGAAGAAGAAGTATATGTTGAACAACTTCCAGGTTTTGTAGATTCAAAATTTCCTCATCATGTCTACAGACTTGATAAAGCACTTTATGGCCTTAAGCAAGCTCCAAGAGCATGGTATGAGACATTAGCTCAGTTTCTTCTGGAAAGTGGATTTAACAGAGGGACTATTGATAAAACCTTATTCTTTATCAACCATGGAAAGGACTTACTTTTGGTGCAGATATATGTTGATGATATCATTTTTGGTTCTATAAATGACAGACTTTGTAAAAGGTTTGCCAAGCTAATGCAGTCAAGATATCAAATGAGTATGATGGGAGAACTTAGCTATTTTCAGGGCCTTCAAGTCAAGCAGAATGAAGAAGGAACTTTTATTTGTCAATCTAAGTACACTAGAAATTTGTTGACAAAATTTGGACTGTTCAAGTGAATCCACTCCTATGGCCACTAGAATAAAATTGGATAAGGATACTGGTACATCAGTAGATATTACTGATTACAGAGGTATGATTGGCTCACTACTCTATCTAACTGCAAGTAGACCTGATATCATGTATGCTACCTGTTAGGTCCCAATTTGTTTGTAGAAGGGGGGTTGAATGCAAATAATACCGTTTAATCGAATAAAATGCGGAATAAAATTGTGAAACAAAATTCAAGTTAAATAAAACTTTTATTAAACTTGAAAGGTGTTACAACTACGGTATCGGTTACAAGGGATTAATCTCAAATCAATTATTACAAATCTAGAATAAATTCGACATGAACTTTTTCTATTTTTGTAATTAAAAGATCAAATGCTAAATGCGACGTGAGATTAAGTTCTAGGGATTTTAATCCGCTAGATTGATACACAAGAACAAGATAAATATTTCTAGTTGATTGGATTAAACTTATAATCTAGAAATTTAATCTTGAAGAAAAGCAGATGAAAAATAAAATGTTATGCTTTTGTTTTCTGCTCCTTTTTCTCTTGTGTGTGCTGTTTGATTGGATTCTGTAAGTATTGATCAACAAAAGTCTTCTGCTGCTTTTATCAAACACCGAACTGAAAAATGTACTGGCATGACAATCTCTTTGGCCAGCAAGACTTTCGGTATGACAATATTTACAACTAGCAAGACAATCAAAATGAACTAGCAAGACTTTCGGTATGACTATTGATTGTCATACCGATTGTCATATTAGTTCAAATAAATTGTCTTGCTGAAATAATAACAGATTTTAATCTAAACAGAAATTCTAATAAGACAATTAAATGTATTGGCATGACTTTCGGTATGACTATCAATTGTCATACTGATTGTCATACTAGTTCAAATGAATTGTCTTGTTTTGAATTTAAGCAGATTTTAAACCAATTAAAATCTTGTAAATCCTCAATATTAATTCTAAATTAATTAATCAATTTAATTCAATTAATCAATAAATTAATCTTTGCAGATATAATTTATTTTCTTAATTAAATTATATGACTTAATTAATTAATAGAGAATTAATACTAACCCTGAGCAGCATCCATTCTTCTGACAATCTTCTGAAAATCACTGAGACTTATGAATCAATTCCGCCACTTCAATGCTGACACTCGATGTACTGTCTGGTTCATGAGTGACTAACTTCCGTGACGTTTCTTCATGTCTTGACTTTGATACTCTGATTAAATCCTTGTAATAAATGATACCCTGACGAGATCTCTGTCACTTGATTAAATCCATGATCTTGATTTATATCACTGAGGCATGATCAAATTCATGAACTTCTTCCAGTGAATCTTCAAGTCTGCAGATGAACAATGTTTCTTTATCCTTTGACAGATGTTACTTTGTGAGATCTCTCTGATAATAGATCCACTATTTACTTATTACATTCTTATTTGAGTAGAGTTAAATCCTCGAATAAACGAATAGGCTATTACATATGCCTTTCAATCTCCCCCTATTTGCTTGTTAGACAATAACAACAAATACCTAGAGGATAACTCAACTAACAAATAAGAAAAAGATATAAACAGTAATGCAAAGTAAATAGCAGAAAAGTTCTGGATTATATTTAACATTTTCCAGATTCCAAATGAAATTTACAAGTGAATACAAGATAGATGTTCCTCTAGCCTGAACATATAACTACATTAGACTATCTTGATTCATAAAGCTCTAATCATATTACATTGAGTTTTGAGCTAATTGACTTCAGTTGTCTTCTCTTCTGACTTCACCTTCTTCTAAATCTTGAAGCAATTCCTTGTCAAAGACACGATCCTTTTCTGAAGTGAAGCTTGCTGGTCTGACTGGTTGAACTCCAACTGACTTCAGCTTATTCTTGATCTGATTGTACCTTTTAATATTCTTTTCACAATAAGCTTGAATCAAATCAGCAGCTTGAGTCTTCAACATGGATGAATATCCAGCAGTTCTTAAATGATGTTCCATCCAGACCAGATGCTTAGCTGAGTAGTCTTTAAGAGATTGTACATCTAGCTGACAGATTTGAAGACAATCAGACTTAAAGAATCTCACCTGATGAGGATTGTTGACCACTTGAGGACTAGCCCTGCTGGCAAACTCTTTAAGCCTTTCTCGAAGAACTTCATTCAATTCTGAGCTTCTTTTGACTTTGTTTAAAAGAACCCAAATCTCTGACAAAGAACGATTCTCAAATAGATGAAGTGACACCTTGAAAGATCCTTCACTCTGACAATATACAAAAATGCTCATCTCATTTAGGGATCTATCAAAAGCAGCTGTGATCCTTGAGACTTCAGTCTTGATAGCATTCATGTACATGTCATTGTTAGGATTTGAGATTTCCAGCTTGTCAAGAAGATGTAGGAACTGCCTATCATTGTTAGTGCTCAGCTGAGGCATATCAAGTACTCTCCTAGCTTCATCCCATTTTTCACCAATCTTCAGTCTGATATCTCTTCTCCTTTCTTGAGCCTTAATGTCATGAAGACGTTGCTTTTGAAGAGTTTCTGTTCTTTGAATGTCTTTCCTCATGTCAATGATCTGAGAGACCTTCTTGAGTTCAGCTTCTTTTCTTTTCATCTCTGACTGCTCCTTCTGAAATTCTTTCTCAAACAGAGGATCCACTTGAGCTTCTTCTTCCCATTCTCCAAAATCACTTTCCTCTTCAGCTTCAAATAACCCATCTTTATCTTCCTGAACTGGTTCAGTGGGAATGTCAAAAATATCAAAGTCATCCTGTTCTCCACTGTAGTAGACATCATCAGCCTTTCCTTTGTCTCCAGCAGAGGTATCTTTTTCCTTCCCTTTGGCACTACTCCCTTTCTTCTCCCCCTTAGTTGAGGGATCCTCTTCTGACCTTCCTTTGGAACCTCCATCACCTCCAGAGCCTGATCCTCCACCAGACGGTCCTTCAAAATAAGTTCTTTGTTCTTCATTAGGGCAATGAGAATTCTTGATCATGAAATATAGGTGCTTCATCCCTTCATTGAGATGTTCCATGCCCGTCTCTATCTTTAGAAATCTTGAGGAGTCCAGTGAATGATTCATCTCAACGAGGTCTTCAAGAGAAGTCATTCTTGTATGTAGAGAGCAGAAGTTGGATATGTCATCAGCTGATAAAGTTGGAGTGTCCTGAATGGAATTGAGCTTTGGTATTACAGTGGTCTTGAGATCTGAGATGTCATTCCTTATGATTGCCAGCTGATTGTTGACAGAGGTGGAAGAAGAAGACCGTTCAACCACTTGTGCTTTGAATGCTTGAGCTTCAGCTTGGCTTTTAGCAAGTTCTTCTTTTAGAGCAGCAATTTGAGCTAACAGGTTTTGAGTATCTGTGTCTGTGTGTGCTCTCACCTGAATTTCACTCGTGTTTGGTTCACTCACCTCACGTGCTTGTGTTTCTCTCAATATAATTGCTCGTGAGGAGTCTTCCTATTGCTGTTCTTCTGTACCTGCAGTAAAAATCACCCTAGCCTCTTCAAGAGAGGTCAGTGGTGGTGCAATGGGAATTCGCGAGTCCGAATCCTCAGTCAAACCTATCATTTCATGTGAAATAGATGTCTGAATTGCTTCAGGGATAGATTGACCGAGTTGCCCTCCACTTTCTCCAGATAAATCTGCGAGTGGAGAATCCCGTGAGGGAGCCAGAGGTGTTTGATCTGGGAGGGGAGAAAATGACTCTATTAAGGATGGCGGAGAGTCAGATTTTCCCTCTGAAGCATGTGACTGCTCTTCTGCCGTAACTATGGCAGGCACTGTAACTGACTCTACGTGCACTCCTCGCTCTGTGTCCTGAGTATGATCTGGGGAAGTGTATGGTTCCATTGTGAGTAATGGAATTGTGCTTGACTCAGTACAAGATGCCATGGCCCTATGGCGAATTTCAATAGATGCATCCTGTTGAGAGAATGCCTCTAGTAACTGTTCATTGGCCATTTCAAAGTCCATGTCCTGTTGGGAGGACAAGGATGGGTTTTCAGATGCCTCAGAATATGTTCTTCTTTTCTTAGGAGGAGGCAGAGCTGAGGGTTCACTCATATTTAACAATGTACTACTTCCTAGTAATCTTCTGGGTAATATTTTAGACAGTGGGGGAGAGGTTGAGATAGAATGTGACTTTATGTTTGGCTCTATGACCTGGGATTGAAGCTGTGGTTCTACAACTTCATGGTCAGCCCTATCAACCACTGGGGGTCCTTCAACAGAAGTAGGAAGGGAGTGAGAGTGAGGAATTACTACCTGTAATGGAAGAGCATCTGATGTTGGAGGAGCCTGGGTGGCTTGAACCACTGGAGGTTGAGGTTGCTGTTCATGACCGGGAAGATTGAAAATAGGTAAAGGAATATAAGTGGCCATGAAAGCAGATACAAGTACTGGAACTTGCATGAATTTGAAGGTTGTGTCTTGGCGAGTGTAAATCTTTTTGCTAACTGGAGGGGGTTCGGTTACTGCAGAGTTAGCAAAAAGGGCTTTGTGTTCAGGTGTGAGAAGATGATCTGCTATAAGCATGAGAAAACGAGCATAGTAACATGATACCCTACGATTTGTAGAATGATCACGTAAAGTAGAAGTTAGACGTCTCAAGAGAATGGGAAAAAGTAGTTTGCCAAAATTGATCCTTTGATTGAAAACAACCGCAAGACCAATATACTGCAGAGTGGAAGTGATGTTATGAAAATTGGATTTTGTGCAGTTGGCAAACACTTTGGAAAGTGTATCGAAGAAAATATCCCATTCAGACACCAAATTGGATTTAGAAAGTTTGGTTAAATTGATCACCCCCTGATAGTGAATAGCATGGAAAAAATTTGTGATATCATTTTCCGAGGGTAAATTACAGAAATTGTCTAGTGGAAAATTTAACGCACGATTGACGACTGTTTCATCAACTACATACTGTGTGTTTGCGATGGTGAATGAAAAAGATTTTGAATCATCGGCCACAGTAGAGGTTGTGCAAATCAGTCTAAGAAGATCGACATTTAAAATCACATTTGATTTTATAGCAGAGCTAACAATCGAATGGTCATTTAAAAATCTAATCCAAGGCTTAAATTTTTCAACATCACATTTTTCCGGATTAAAATAACCAACCTGATTATGCGCGACAATTTGGAAATTGAGAGCCATTTAAAATAATAATAAGACACACACTTTCAGAATTTTAAGAATAATATTAAGAAAATTCGAATTAATTAAATTAATTCAATAATTCGAATTAAATTAATTATAATCGAAAAATTTAGACAGGAATGTATCTCGTTAAAATCCTTAACTCACAAACACAGTTGAAAAACCCAAAAGACACAAATCAGAAATTAAAATTAAAATTTAAAAATAACCAAAATAAATAAATAAAAAAAACAGAAACTGATTTTGATTTGTTTTTGTTTTTTTAACAAAAATCCAACAGCACCTCTGTATATATATACTTGTATGTATATATCACAGAGTGATGAATTGGTATGCTGAGTAAGAACTCGAGCAAAGGAGAATCAAATGGCAGTTTAGTTTGATTTTGATCGAAGAGAGAGAAGAGAGAAAAGATAACTGTTGGAATTTGAAAAGAGAGAAACTGAACGAAAATAAAAACACACATAAACGATTAAGTAGTATAACTGGTATGACAATCCGGGATTGTCATACCGATTGTCATACCAGGTAAAAAGAAAGAAAACAAATAAAAGAATAAATACTAAAATTATAACTGGTATGACAATCTGATAGTCATACCGATTGTCATACCAGTATAATAATAAAAGGAAAATAATTATATATAAGGTTTATAACTGGCAAGACAATTGATAATCATACCGATTGTCTTGCCAGTATAAAACTGTACTGAATAACATAATAAACAAAATTTAAACTGAAATGACTTTCAGCAAGACAATTTCAATTGTCTTGCCGATTGTCATATCAGCTTTAAACACAGAAACACACATATATAAATATGTACTGGAATAAAGACTTATATAACTTAGTAAAAATATCAGAAAATATTTACAAAATAGTAAAACTGAAATACAGACCTATAATATTTACAGAAACAAAGACAATATATCGGAATTTATTATTTTTATTCTAAAAATAGATTTCTATTGAATTTTAGCAAATAAAATTCATAGAAAAATATTTTTAGAGAAAATAAAATATTCTGAGATATTTTAAATTAACAAGTAGGGAAAATAAAAACAGATAAGATAATATAAATTACATAGAAATAAGCAAGAAATATGATAAAATGATAAAATAAATTTGCAAATGAATTTTTCATTTATGAAAAATTCATTTGTAAATTCATTCAAGAACAGATCCCAGATATTAACCAAATTAATCACTAAAACTATTCAACATGCCCAATTTACCAACTAATCTGGTAAATGTGGATTCGTCAAGTGGTTTAGTGAAAATATCTGATATTTGTTCTTCTGTTGGAACAAAAAATAGTTCAACAGTACCATTCATGACGTGCTCTCTAATAAAATGATACCTGATATCAATGTGCTTTGTCCTCGAGTGCTGCACAGGGTTGTTGGTGATGGCTATTGCACTTGTATTGTCACATAAAATAGGAATTTTGTTCAATACAGAGCCATAGTCTCGTATTTGGTTCCTAATCCACAAGATCTGAGCACAGCAGCTTCCAGCAGCAATATATTCAGCCTCGGCCGTTGAGTTGGAAACTGTTTGTTGTTTCTTGTTGTACCATGAGACTAGTCTGCTACCTAGGAATTGACAACTCCCTGAGGTGCTTTTCCTATCAACAACACTTCCTGCATAATCTGAATCTGTATATCCGACAAGGTTAAAACCAGATTCTTTAGGGTACCAAATACCTAGATTTGGTGTTCCCTTAAGATATCTTAAGATTCGTTTAACAGCAATGAGATGAATATCTCTAGGATCCGCTTGGAACCTTGCACATAAGCATGTAGCATACATAATATCTGGTCTACTTGCAGTAAGATAGAGTAACGAGCCAATCATACCTCTGTAGCTTGTGACATCTACCTTAATGGAGTTTTCACATGGTCCAAGCTTGACAGCTGTAGTTGATGGAGTCCTTGCTGATGCAGAGTCCTCTAGATTGTACTTTTTGAGGAGTTCCTTGAGATACTTGGATTGACAAATAAATGTTCCATCTAACCTTTGATTTACTTGTAATCCAAGGAAGAACTTCAGCTCTCCCATCATGCTCATTTCAAACTTGCTGTGCATTAACTTAGCAAATCTCTTACAGAGATTATCATTAGTAGACCCAAATATTATATCATCCACATAGACTTGGACTAATATAGTATCATTCTTATGTTTTTTAGAAAAGAGAGTTTTGTCTATGACACCTCTAACAAAGCTATTTTCAATAAGAAATTCAGAGAGAGTGTCATACCATTTTCTTGGAGACTGTTTGAGACCATAGATTGCCTTGAAAAGAAAGTAGACAAAATGCAAATGATCTGGATCTTCAAAGCCAGGAGGTTGCTCTACATACACCTCTTCATCCAGCTTCCCATTCAGAAAGGCACTCTTGACATCCATTTGATAAACTTTAAAGTTTGAAAATGCTGCGAATGCCAGAAATATCCTGATGGCCTCAAGTCTAGCCACTGGAGCATAGGTTTCATCATAATCAATGCCTTCAGCTTGAGAATACCCTTTAGCTACCAGTCTTGCCTTGTTTCTTGTAACCACACCATCTTCATCTAGTTTATTCCTGAATACCCACCTAGTACCAACAGCTTTCTTGTGTACAGGCCTAGGTACCAGTTTCCAGACTTGTTGACTTTCAAACTGATTGAGTTCATCTTGCATAGCAATCACCCAATCTGGATCAGTCAGTGCTTCTTCAATTTTCTTAGGTTCCATCTCAGAAAGAAATCCTGAGAACAGACACTCATTTTGAGTAGCACGTCTAGTTCTGACTCCAACATCTGGATCACCAATAATCAACTCAAAAGGGTGAGCTTTATTCCAGACAGTCTGTCTTGGAAGATTTAATCTTGATGATTCGCCTTGAAATTCATTGTGATGTTGTGTCCTACTAGATGATCCTTCAGTATCTCCCCCTGAGTTGTTGCCATGTTGACTTGAAGATTCTCCGTCAGTAGCAGTGGTATCTTCATTGTTGCCAAAGTTTCCATCACTATTACCTTGAGTATCATCATGATTAACAGGTTCTTCACCAGCAACAACCTCAGGTTCTTGACCATGTTCTGATTCTGAATCTGACGTATCATCAAACTTCAGTTTCTCAGAAGGATCTTCAGTTTGGATACTAGGGAGTTTAGTGTCATCAAATGTAACATTGACACTTTCAGTTACTTTGTGTTGATCAATGATATACACTCTATATGATCTTCTTCCATATCCAACAAAAATACCCTCATATGCCTTTGCCTCGAACTTACCACGACGATCATCTCCATCCTTGAGCACGAAGCATCTGGCTCCAAATACATGAAAGTATTTGATAGAAGGTTTCTGTTCATTCAAAATCTCATAAGGAGTTTTCATGAAGTCTTTGTTGATTAGAGTTCGATTCTGAGTATAACATGCAGTATTGACAGCTTCAGCCCAAAAGTACATTGGAAGACCTGATTCACTTAACATCGTTCTTGTAGCTTCAATCAATGTACGATTCTTCCTTTCTACCACTCCATTTTGCTGAGGGGTTCTAGGAGCTGAAAATTGTCTGGTAATCCCTTTGTCTGTACAGAATCCATTGAGAAGTGCATTCTTGAATTCTGTCCCATTATCTGACCTTATTGCTCTAACAGGGACGTTAGAATCTAACTCAATCATCTTGATATGATCAATCACAACTTGTGGTGTTTCATCCTTAGAGTGAAGAAATAAAACCCACGTATACTTGGAATAGTCATCAACTATCACAAGACAGTAACACTTCTTTGACATTGAAAGGATATTAACTGGACCAAATAAATCCATGTGCAATAATTGCAGAACACCAGTTATGGAAGATGTGTCAGTGCCTTTGTGACTTGCTTTCTTTGACTTTCCTTTCTGGCAAGCCTCACATAGTCCTTCTGGAGAGAATTCCAGCTGAGGCAGACCTCTTACCAATTCTCTTTTGACAAGAGAATTCATTGTTTTGAAATTGAGATGAGAAAGTCTCTTGTGCCATAGCCAACTCTCATCTGACGATGCCTTTGCATAGAAACAATTGACTTCAAGATTGCTTCCAGAGTTCATGTCAGCTACGAACAGATTTCCTTTCCGGATTCCCATTAAGGAGGGTTTTTCACTTTTCTTGTGCAGAATCTGACACTTCAGCTTGTCGAATAAAACATTGTAGCCGTTGTCACAGAACTGACTAATGCTAAGCAGATTATGTTCAAGTCCTTGCACAACATATACATTTTCAATGATAACATTTCCAGCTAGCAAACAGCCATATCCCTCCGTTAAACCTTTGCTGTTATCTCCAAAGGTAACCACTGGGCCAGCTTTCTCAACCACATTTGATAGCAGGGCTCTATCTCCGGTCATATGTCTTGACGATCCGCTGTCAAGAATCCACACTACCGGTTGTACCTGTTTAATGCCCTCTTTTCTTGACGATGAGGTGCTTGCATCACTAGCCATGAGAGCAAGATTCCCAACTTCTTCATCTTCACTGTCAGTATCATCCCAGCTTCTTCCCTTTGCCAGGTAAGCCCTTTCAGATTTACTCTTCTGATTAGAATCGTAAGAGTTCTTCCTAGCTTGTTTTGGCTTCCCGCATTCTGTGGCAAAGTGTCCCAACTCATTACAGTTGAAGCATCGAATGGTGCTTCGATCAACCATCCCTGTTTTATACCCACCACTGCTGGTGTTAGAGGATGAAGATCCACCTTTCTGGAATCTGTTGTAGTTGGACTTGTACTTGAACTTGGGATTCCTTTTGAATCTGACATTTGAGAATCTCTTGACAATCAGGGCCATTGACTCATCCTCCAATTGCTCCAGTTCTTCCAAGGAATAATAATCATCTCCTGATTGATTTGTAGTAGGAGAATCAAATTCTGCTACTATCACATTATCTTCAACCTTGGACGACTGTACCATTCTTTCTGACTGTTGAGATTGTTATTGATATTGTGGTTGTTGTTGTTGTTCATCAGCTACTAGAGCAGTAGACGTGCTGACCACTCTTCCTTTCCCGTAAACTTCCTTCTGCTGAATCTGCTCCAACTCATAAGTCTTTAACACACCATAGAGCCTTTCCAAAGAAATCTCACTCAGATCTCTTGCTTCTCTTATGGCAGTGATTCTATGTTCGAGATGAGTTGGCAGTGTTAAAAGGAACTTTTTGTTGACCTCCCTGATGGAATAGTATTTACCATTAATGTTCAGGTTGTTGATCAATGCATTGTACCTCTCAAACAATTCAGTGATTCCTTCCCCTGGATTGGATTTAAAGTATTCATACTCAGAGGTTAGGATTTCTAGTTTGTTCTCCCTAACTTCCTCTGTGCCTTCATTAATAATCTCAATAGTTTCCCAGATATGTTTGGAATCTTTACAATTCATCACATGTCTATTCATCAGGGGATTAAGGGAATCTACTAAGATTAATTGAAGGCTAGCATCCAGGGAGGCTTCTTCTATTTCAGCAGGAGAGAAGTCCTCAGGATCCTTCACATAAGTTCTCGCTTTGGTGATCACCACATCATTTTCTATTATCTCTGGTTCAATAACCATAGGAATTTTTGGACCCTTCTTCAACACTTGCAAATATTTGGGATTAGCAACCTGTAAAAACAGTAGCATCTTCTTCTTCCACATAACATAATTTTCTTTATCGAAAAGTGGAATTTTAACGGTTCCAACTTTTTGTGTAGTCATTATGAATTTTTTGAGTGAATAAAAAATTCAAGAAGTGAAAGAAACACAAAAGTCTAGGATCTAGATTTGTACGTTAATCAGAAGGCTCTGATACCAATTGTTAGGTCCCAATTTGTTTGTAGAAGGGGGGTTGAATGCAAACAATACCGTTTAATCGAATAAAATGCGGAATAAAATTGTGAAACAAAATTCAAGTTAAATAAAACTTTTATTAAACTTGAAAGGTGTTACAACTACGGTATCGGTTACAAGGGATTAATCTCAAATCAATTATTACAAATCTAGAATAAATTCGACATGAACTTTTTCTATTTTTGTAATTAAAAGATCAAATGCTAAATGCGATTTGAGATTAAGTTCTAGGGATTTTAATCCGCTAGATTGATACACAAGAACAAGATAAATATTTCTAGTTGATTGGATTAAACTTACAATCTAGAAATTTAATCTTGAAGAAAAGCAGATGAAAAATAAAATGTTATGCTTTTGTTTTCTGCTCCTTTTTCTCTTGTGTGTGCTGTTTGATTGGATTCTGTAAGTATTGATCAACAAAAGTCTTCTGCTGCTTTTATCAAACACCGAACTGACAAATGTACTGGCATGACAATCTCTTTGGCCAGCAAGACTTTCGGTATGACAATATTTACAACTAGCAAGACAATCAAAATGAACTAGCAAGACTTTCGGTATGACTATTGATTGTCATACCGATTGTCATATTAGTTCAAATAAATTGTCTTGCTGAAATAATAACAGATTTTAATCTAAACAGAAATTCTAATAAGACAATTAAATGTATTGGCATGACTTTCGGTATGACTATCAATTGTCATACCGATTGTCATATTAGTTCAAATGAATTGTCTTGTTTTGAATTTAAGCAGATTTTAAACCAATTAAAATCTTGTAAATCCTCAATATTAATTCTAAATTAATTAATCAATTTAATTCAATTAATCAATAAATTAATCTTTGCAGATATAATTTATTTTCTTAATTAAATTATATGACTTAATTAATTAATAGAGAATTAATACTAACCCTGAGCAGCATCCATTCTTCTGACAATCTTCTGAAAATCACTGAGACTTATGAATCAATTCCGCCACTTCAATGCTGACACTCGATGTACTGTCTGCTTCATGAGTGACTAACTTCCGTGACGTTTCTTCATGTCTTGACTTTGATACTCTGATTAAATCCTTGTAATAAATGATACCCTGACGAGATCTCTGTCACTTGATTAAATCCATGATCTTGATTTATATCACTGAGGCATGATCAAATTCTTGAACTTCTTCCAGTGAATCTTCAAGTCTGCAGATGAACAATGTTTCTTTATCCTTTGACAGATGTTACTTTGTGAGATCTCACTGATGATAGATCCACTATTTACTTATTACATTCTTATTTGAGTAGAGTTAAATCCTCGAATAAACGAATAGGCTATTACATATGCCTTTCACTACCTGTCTTTGTGCAAGATTTCAAGCAGATCCAAGAGAACCTCACTTAACAGTTGTGAAAAGAATTTTCAAGTACCTTAAGGGTACAGCTGATCTGGGATTGTGGTATCCTAGAGAATCAGACTTTAATCTAATAGGTTACTCAGATGCAGATTTTGCAGGATGCAAAATTGACAGGAAAAGCACAAGTGGAAGCTGCCAATTTCTTGGAGGCAGATTGGTTTCTTGGTTTAGCAAGAAACGAAAGTCAATTTCCACATCAACTGTAGAAGCAGAGTACATTGCTGCAGGAAGCTGTTGTGCACAGATTCTTTGGATGAAGAATCAGTTACTGGATTATTGGTTAACATATTCTAAAATCCCTATTTACTGTGATAATCAAAGTGCTATTGCTATGACAGGTAATCCATTTCAACACTCAATGACAAAGCACATCAGCATTAGGTACCACTTCATAAGGGATCATGTGGATGAAGGTACAGTGGAATTGCATTTTGTTCCAACAGATCAACAACTGGCAGATATCTTCACAAAACCACTATGTGAAGCTACTTTTACAAGATTGGTAAATGAACTTGGAATGGTTTCAGGTTCTTTCTCTAAATCTGCTTAGTTTATGTTCAAATACATCAGACTTTATGATCAGTATTTACAGATATTACTATCTGTGTGTATTCTGTGCTTAAATTGAAATTTTCTAAGTGCTGATTGTTGTCTGATGTGAATTTCTAAACTCTGATAGTGATACGAATGTTTCTGTGACTATTCAATCCAATGAGGATAACTGTGCTAGATGCTGACCTAGTAGTCTTTAATATAATAATAATCCCATGGTTGAAGTAATTGTTTATGTGGAAATCTTTTAACACAAGCAAATTATGATATTGAGCTTGGTTAAAGTTTACTTTGTGTATCTTATTACTAAGTCAAAAACTAGAATAGTGCTTCTTATCTGTTAAGTTCTGATGTTAGTAGATCTTATGGATGTACTAAGTGCTGGTAAACCTCACTTATCAAAAGAAAAAGAAAAGAAAATAAATAAATATTAGGTACTCCTTTGAGATCTAGAGTAAAAATATGGAAGGGAAGACCCAAGTGCATTGCTGGTATTAAGTTATATGCATTAGAAAAGCAATATAAAATTTTCTTGGTGACTTTTCACATTCTCCGATTACTGGAGAAATACTCTGATAACAGCATAAATTCTGATAAGCAGTCGTGACTCACTTATTAGACTGAGAAGCCACAGTAAAAAGAAATTTCAAAAGATGCATAAAATGAGCACAAATCAGTTGAGGTGGACTCATGCATGAACTCATTCTATAGTATACTTCAGAATAATGACAGATTTTGAGCAAAGTTCTTAGTTATGCCTTATTTCTAAGATGTACTGAAGTGAATCAGACTTTACTCTTTGTCTGATATTTAGCTTATTGCTCACACATACACTCCATATGAATGATGAAAATTACTGTGGTGATAAATGTTGTTTCAGATGAACAGTTTAAGTGTCAGTTGCATAAATTCTGAGGACAAGTTCTGAAAGAAGTTCTGATGATTAAGTTCTGATGAAACTATATCAATATTTGTGTGAAGAATTACATAAATAAACATTCACTTTTCGAGTTAAGGAGCCATATTCTGATGACTTTTAAATTCTGATAATAATTAAGTTCTGATGCTGACGTGGCAGTATTTATTTACTTGGTTTATTTTTAAGTCAATACTTGAACGGTTATATTTTCCAGAATATTGGATTATGTGAGATAAAGCAGTAATAATCATTTGTTTAGTGGGAACAGTTTTTTTTTTAAAAAATTGAACGTGCAATGTAATCATTATTTATTTACCGTGCCCCATTAACTTTTGCCTTAACTGCTACATGGCTGACAGGTGTAAAGGTCTGTTCCACTTCTCATTAACTGCTGTCACGTGGGGTGTCTAAGTAAAAGAGATAAAAGATTTTCAAATCTTTTATTTTCATTTTTATTCTAATCACTCTCTCTCTTTTCTTATTCTCTCTCACATTTTCTGACGGTTTTCTATACAGACATTTCATCAAACACCTTTCAGGAAAATTAATTTCTCACTTAATTCTGATGGTGCCCAAGGATTTAATTATTGATGGAGTCAAGTTTGTACCAAATAACTATGCTGCAATCCTGAATAAGGCTGAAGCTCCATCAGATCTGCACTTTGTGCAAGATTTACTAGGCAATAGTGGGATTGGGTATGCTTTGACCCAACCTCAAACTATTTCAAGCAAACAAGTGTTGACATTTTGGCGAACTGGGCTTTTTGATGATGGTGGTGCTACTGGTACTCCAAGCATTGTTTTCACATCAGGAGATGTCGAGCATGTGGTTACTCCTGGAGCAGTTCGTAAAGCTCTCCACTTACCTGAAGGTTGCACATTCTCAACAGTGGAGGATCCTGTTTTAAAGCAGCTTATGGCCAGTCTGGGCTATGAGAAAAGTTTGGGAAAGCTGGGTCAACTGAAAAGATCAAATATCTGAAAGGAATGGAGCTTTTTCTTTGATTGTATCGCTAAAGCATTCACCAATAAGTGCTCCAACTTTGATGCTATTCCCATCACGAGTCAGCAAATCGGGTATGCCCTTATTCATCAAACTCATTTTGATTTTGCAAGTGTTGTGCTAGGTTTCATAGGGGATAGGATGACAGAGGATAGGAATGTAGTATACTTTGCTAGATTCTGTCAGCTTATATATACTTTTTATTATGCTGATGAGACCCCACTAGCCAGTGATTTAGTTCCACCTTTTAAGCTTGCAAAAAGGGCTTTTAATGATTTTTTAAATGCTGATAATAAGAAACAAGTGCAGATACCCTTACAGATTCCTCAGTCAGTAAAACAGATCTTGGTAAATGCTGATCCACAAACATACACATCTGTTTACCCTGATGTTCAACCCACCAACACATCACAGCGAACTCAACAGCCATCAGAACATACCATCTCTCACAAACCTCAAACTTCTCAACCTCAACCAACTTAACCCTCCATCAGGACATATTACAAACCAACACAGTCATCTCAACCTCAACCTTCAGCACATCCAGTGAAGTCTTCATCTTCAAAACCCAAGAGAACTAAGATAGTACCTCAGTCTCAACAGAAGAGAAGGAGAATTGTTCTGAGAGATGAGTCAGATAATGAGGAACAGGTTCCCCTATCAGAACCTATTGTTATAGAAGCTGAGAAGATCTCTTCTCAGAAAGATACTAAAATTGGGAGTTCTAGGCCCTTCAAAAGGCTTAGAAAGCTAAATACTGATGATGAATCTCCCAAAGTCTCAACTTCAGCAAAGAGACTTAAAAAGCAAAGAGCCAGAAGGGCTGTAAGTGTATCATCACACTCTGAAGAAATTCTGGAAGAAGCAGGTAAGGAAAGGGGTCAGGAATCTCTGATCCCAACAGAACCTATAATCATTGAATTACTTCCCACAGCTGAATCAGACTTTACTCAAGCTCAAAAGTCTCCTATTCAAGAGCAAGAGGATATTCCAGAGCAAGTGCCTACACCTCCTGTGTCTCCTATAATTGATCCAGTACATGCTGAAGACCCAGGTACAAGTGCTGAAATAGATATACATAACTTGGTTGTGCCTGAGGTTCTGTACTTGGAAGCTCCATCAACTCAACTCACTCCACCAACAACACCAATTCTAGATGTTGATTTCAATGAAGATATTCCAACAACACCAATTCTGAATCTGGATGATGAAAATCAGATTTTAGGTGGGCATCAAAATTTGTATGTTGATCAGAACTTAGTTGCAGATCATAATTTAGAGGATGATGTTGAAGCCTCTATAGCCTCACATACTGTTATTCTATCAGAGGATGCCGATATTGCAGGCTCTGTAAGTTCTGATGCTGATAATGTTGAACTTACTGGTGAAGCTGCTGCAAATGTAGATGCTGATGCAGCTGGTCCATCAGGATATGCACCTCAACAAACAGTTAATAAAGCTGATTTGATCAAGAAGTTTGTTAGAGAGGATGCACCAGTATCTTGGAGTGAAACTCCTAGAGGAAAGGAGTGGACTAAGGAATGGAACACAGTTAGTTTTGTTCCTACAGAAAAAATTCTTGCTGAGCACCTTGCCAAAGCTGATGAAATGCTGATAAATGATGATTTCAAGGCACATCTGAGAGTTACTGCATTGAGTACAAGGCACCTTCAAGGTCAACACTCAATAACTCATGACAAGGTGAATAAAATTCAAGAATCTCTGATCCAGCAAGATATGAATATAAAATTAGAAAAGAACAGATTTTTCAAGCCAACCTTTGACCGAATTGAGTATATTGAAAAGACTCAGGAGAAGCAACAAGATCAAATTTCTGAAATTCTAAAGAATCAAGCTTCTCAGCAAACTAAACTCAATGAGATCCAATCCTCAGTGGAATTGCTTGTCTCTCTTCTTCTACCTGCTGATGCCAAAAAGGGGGAGAAAGTGATTAAGTCCAAATGCAAATCTAGTCAAGTACTGAAGGGTAAGGATGATGGAAATGATGACCAGGGAAACTCTGGAATGGGTAGAGGTCATGGTCAAGGCAAAGGTTTTTCATCAAGCAAAGCTGGAACTACAAGTCAAAGAACAAGTTCTGATACTGGGAGAAGAATAAGTTCTAATACTGGTAAAAGGATAAGTTCTAGTGAAAATCTGGAACTTGATGAAGAGATTTCCAAAAGGCTATTCCTAAAAGACAATCCAGGCATGGATATTGAAAGTCTGAAGGAAGAAGAAGCCAGACTTAAAGCTGAAAATGTCAAGTCAAAGTCTAAAGCTCAAGTCATGGAAAAGAAGCTACCTAAGCCTAAAGGCATTATGATAAAAAAAAGTCAATTTCTGAGGCAACCAAAGCCAAATCACAAGTGGAGGTAGATCCAAGATCTAAGGGCAAAGAAAAAATTGGTGAACCTGTAAAGGTATATGTGTCAATCATGGATGAAGAAATAATTGATGAAGAAGATACTAGTCTTACTCTGATGAAAAAGAAGATTTCTCAACCAACCTCTGACATGGCTCAAGTTGTTCAGAGTCAAGATGTAGTAAGTTCTGATATTACAGTGAAGCAAGGAACCTCTGACATAGCTCAAGTTGGCTTGATATCAGAAGATAAGGAAAAGGAAACCTCTGACATTGCTCATGTTAAACCTTCAAAGATGCTACTACCAGGATTCACCAAAGCTCAACAGACTCAACCTTTGAAGACTACATCAAGTGGTTTTGAAGCAAGAGTTGTTACAGGAAAGGAAGCAAGAGACAAATCAGGATTGGGTAGTTCTAAAGAGAAGAGAATAAACAATACTACCAATGATCCAACTTCCTTAAGTGAACTAGGTGTAGGAGCAACTCCTGAAAGATTGAATCAACTTGAATCTGTACAAATGGTTTACCATTCTGTTTTGAAAGAAGATATCATGTTATACTTTATGACATATGGGAGGGTATTCCAGATCAGGGAAAATACTATTCCATTGAAGTATTTTGAAGAACTGGAACATGTTCTATTTCTACTTTAAGTGAAAAACAGATCAACAGATAGTGCAGCAGGTTATTTAAAATCAAATATTCAAAGGCAGAAGAAGCTTTACTCTGTAAAGTCTGACATCCCATATTGTCCTAAGTACAGATCTCACAGTGGAGATATTATTGAAATGAAGCCTAATACTGCTAAAATCATTACTACATTTTCTGGTATTAAGGGACTTGAATTCAATCTAGACTCTGATAAAGCCTATATCATCAGACTAGATCAGGATATAAGGAAAGCTAAGATAAATGATCTCAGGGCTGCTATTTTCAAACTGGTGAAGATACGGTTGAATTGAAAAATGCTAAAAGGAGGATGGTCAATGAACTTGAATATGCTGAGAGATGTCTATTGAAGAACTATCTCAGAACAACTCCTGATATCAAAGAGATCAGAAATTGAAGCCAAATCAAAGATCTATAACTGCTTAAATTCTGAAGTGTATACAGACTGAAGCTGATATCAAACTTTAAGGATGGTAAATCTACAAGGACTGTAAGTTGTAGTTATCTAGTCAAATTCTCATGCATTTGTACTTAATGTTTTTGACATCATCAAATATCTGTTAAAATTGTATATTATGCTAATTTACAAGTTGGGAGAGATTGTTAGATATAATTTTGATGTCATGTCTAATATGATTTGTGTTTAGTTTTCAGATCTTACTTAACAGGACCAATCAGGACTTAACTGGAAATCAGTACTTATACTGAAGTCAGGACTTAAGATATCAGAACCTAAGTTGTCAGAACTTAAGTTATCAGGAGATATTTATCAGGACTTAAGGAGACGTTCAGATAAGGAAGGCGGCTGATTGAAAGGAAAGAAGATCAAGACAAATATAAGAAGAGATATGCATGAAGAAGAATTCTATAAGGAATAGAATACTTGGAAGAAAAGATAACTAGTTGATATATATTAGGAAGCAGAATTATATTCGATATCAATTAGAAGATTATCTTGTAACTGTGTAGTATATAAACACAGACATAGGGTTTACACTATATGTGTTATCTTAATCGAGATTATTATTCATTGTAACCCTATCAGCTCTCGTGATATTTGTTCATCACTGAGAGAGGAAAGTTCTTTGTAACAAAGTTTATTGTATTGAATAAAATCTGTATTCTGTTACTTGAGTTCTTATATTCGATTTGATTATAGTAAACACTGTATTCAACCCCCTTCTACAGTGTGTGTGACCTAACAAAACAGTTTATTTGGCTTGATCTGGAAGGACTTCAATGATAATCGGTTCCTGTGAGATCAGAGATTCCTGATCCCCTTCCTCAGCTTCTTCAGTATCTTCTGATATAGCCTTAGCCAAATACCTCATTGCCTTCATTTTCTTCAATCCCCTTGCCAATGAAGGAGTTGCTTCAGCAGCATCAGAATGTACAGATTTCCTTTTCAAAGTATCAGAACTTTGAGCTGCTTTTTCTTTCTGAGAAGTAACATTCTCAGCTTCATTTATCACAGGTTCAGATGCATGAACCCGTGCTTCAATTGTGTCCTCAAATCATCAAAATTTATTATTGAACATTATTGAATCAAAACATTCATCATAGGATAAAGTTAAAAATTGATGAAGTAAAGATTAACAAATTGCAATTAAAACATTCACAGTTTTAAAATTTGAGAAACAAAGACCAAATCTTGCAATTAAAGGAAAATTTCATTAATATATCAGATGAGTACATTTCATGAAATTTATCAATTACATGCAAAAATTACAAGATAGTCTTATTCTAAGATTCTTAACATCAACAGCCTTAGTCCTAGTCTAAGAAGCCCTAACGACTATCTCCTTCTGTTGACGAAGAGCACTGCAAGACGGATGATCCTTTCTTGCTCACGGAGAGCTTCTCTCCTTTCCTCTTCCAGATGATCACAATGGAGATGATAGTCCATATAAAAGAACAAGAGGTCTGTGTGAACCTCTTGTGGAACTGATTTCCAGATCTCTTCAGGAATAACAGTTACATGCCACTCATGTCGCCAATCATCACAACTCAACTCGATATTGAAAGTATCATAGTTTAGGAGCAATTTGAAACGAACCATGTTTTTGATGAGTATGTAAAAAGAGTGAGTTTGTGAGAAAATGGAAGATGTATTGGCTGGAATGAATAGTTAGTTTAAATAGCCAATAGAATACCAAGGGACGTGAGGAGTATTTAACAATGACAAGTAAAAATAATGATCCCTCGACTCTCTAGACTGATGTGTAATAATAACAGTCAGTAAAAGATCTAAAGCCAGAGTTAATGGGCACAGGAAATAATTAACAATTACTGTGCACATGTAGGTTTTCAAGACATACACGTTAACCACTAACTCATAATGATTATGACTGTTTTATTTCACCCAAATTATTCTGATTTAAATGTGACTGTTTCAGATTGTATCACAAATAAGTCAAGTAAAAAAATGCCATATAAGCATCAAAGGTTCCATCAGGATTTAATATCATAACTTAACTTATACCAGATTTTAACAGTCATCAGAATATGGCTTCTATACTCAACAAGTGAATATCTTTTTCTGTGATTCGTCATACAAATACTGACTTGTTTTCTTCAGAGTTTAATCCTCAGAATTTCCATCAGAACTTGTCCTCAGAATTTATGCAACTGACACTTAACTGTTTGTCAAAATAACTTAATCACCACAGTAATTTTCATCATTCATATGGAGTGAAAGTGTGTGCAGTCAGCAAGACATCAGATAAAGATTAAAGTCTAATAAACTTCAATATATCTTAGAAATAAGGCATAACTCAGAAAAATGCTTAAAATCTGTCATCAGTCATGATGTCTACTATAGAACAAGTTTATGCATGAGTCCACCTCAACTGTTTGTGCTCATTTTATACATCTTTTGAAATTCCTTTTTACAGTGGCTTCTCAGTGTAAGCGAGTCACGACTGCTTATCAGAATTTATGCTGTTATCAGAGTATTTCTCCAGTAATCATAGAGTGTGAAAAGTCACCAAGAAATTTTTTGCTTTTCTAATGCATATTACTTAATACCAGCAATGCACTTGGGTCTTCCCTTCCACATTTTTACTCTAGATCTCAAAGGAGTACCTGACTTTTATTCTTTTCTTTTCTTTTGATAAGTGAGACTTATCAGCACTTAGTTCATTCTTAAGATTTACTGACATCAGAATTTAACAGATAAGAAACAAGAATCTAGTTTGTGACTTAGTAATAAGATACACAAAGTAAACTTGACTAAGCTCAATATCAGAATCTTCTTGTGTTAATGAGTTTCCACATAAACAACTAATTCAAACATGGGACTTCTAGTATGTTAAAGACTACTAGTTCAACATCTAGCACAATTATCCTCATTGGATTGAATAGTCAGAGAACATTCAAAACACTTATCAGAGTATATAAATCCACATCAGATAACAATCAACATTTAATGAATTTCAAATTAAGCACAGATTATATAGAGATAATACAATCTGTAAACACTAATCATAAAGTTTGATGCATGAGAACAAAAACAAAGCAGATTTAGAGAAAGAACTTGAAACCATTCCAAGTTTATTTACCAATCTTATAAAAGTAGCTTCACATAGTAGTTTTGTGAAGATATCTGCTAGCTGTTGATCTGTTGGAACAAAATGTAATTCCATTGTACCTTCATCCACATGTTCCCTTATGAAATGGTACCTTATGCTGATGTGCTTTGTCATTGAGTGTTGAACTGGATTACCTGTCATAGCAATAGCACTTTGATTATCATAGTAAATAGGGATATTAGAAAATTCTAACCCATAATCCAGTAACTGATTCTTCATCCAAAGAATCTGTGCACAACAACTTCCTGCAGCAATATATTCTGCTTCTGCAGTTGATGTGGAAATTGACTTTTGTTTCTTGCTAAACTAAGAAACCAATCTGCCTCCAAGAAATTGGCAGCTTCTACTAGTGCTTTTCCTGTCAATTTTGCATCCTGCAAAATTTGCATATGAGTAACCAATTAGCTTAAAATCTGATTCCCTAGGATACCATAATCCTAGATCAGCTGTACCCTTAAAGTACTTGAAAATTCTTTTCACATCTATTAAGTGAGGTTCTCTTGGATCAGCCTGAAATCTTGCACAAAGACAGGTAGCATACATGATATCATGTCTACTTGCAGTTAGATAGAGTAAAGAGCCAATCATACCTCTGTAGTTAGTAATATCTACTGATTTACCAGTATCCTTGTCTAACTTGGTTGAAGTGGCCATGGGAGTGGATGCAGTTGAACAATCTTGCATTCCAAATTTCTTCAGTAGATTTCTGGTGTACTTGAATTGACAGATAAAAGTGCCTTCTTCAGATTGCTTGACTTGAAGGCCCAGAAAATAGCTGAGTTCTCCCATCATACTCATTTGATATCTTGACTGCATCAGTCTTGTAAACTTCTCACACAGTTTGGAATTAGTAGAACCAAATATGATATCATCAATATATATCTGTACCAAAAGTAAGTCATTTCCATGGTTGAGGTAGAATAAAGTCTTGTCAATTGTGCCTCTGTGAAATCCACTTTCCAGAAGGAATTGAGCTAAAGTCTCATACCTTGCCCTTGGAGCTTGCTTAAGGCCATAAAGTATTTTGTCAAGCCTGTAGACATGATTGGGAAATTTAGGATCAACAAAGCCTGGAGGTTGTTCAACATATACCTCTTCTTCCAATTCTCCATTGAGAAAAGCACTTTTCACATCCATTTGAAAGACTTTAAACTTCTTGTGAGTAGCATAAGCTAAAAAGATCCTTATGGCTTCGAATCTAGCAACTGGTGTAAATGTTTCATCATAATCAATACCCTCCTGTTGAGAGTAGCCCTTAACAACCAGTCTTGCTTTATTCCTTGTAATTATGCCATCACTGTCAGTTTTGTTTTTGAACACCCATTTTTTACCTACAACTGATCTGTTCTTTGGTCTTGGCACTAGGGTCCAGACTTTATTTCTTTCAAATTCATTTAACTCTTCCTACATTGCTTGCACCCAATCAGCATCTTGAAGAGCTTCTTCCACTTTCTTTGGTTCAGTATGAGATAGAAAAGAATGATAGAGACATTCATTTGAAGTTGCAGTTCTAGTTCTGACACCTGCTTTAGGATCTCCAATGATTAAATTAGGTGTGTGTGCTTTAGTCCACTTCCTTGCAGATGCAAGTTGATCTCTAGAACTGGATCCTCCTCCATGATCCATGCTGTCTCCATCAGCATTTTCTAATGCTCCCCCTGTAGTTATGCTCTCTGAGACTTCAGAATTTGTATTTGATTTTTCAGGAGTTGAAGAATCAGAGCTTCCAGAATTATCAGAATTTGGCTCATCAGAACTAGATGAATCAGAACTTGAAGAGCTAGTAATTGGTTCTGATGCTTCTCGAGAGTCTTGAGATGTGGTAGAATCTTCAGCTTACTCCCCCTGGATAGGTGCATTTTCCTTTGGACTTGTTATCACAGTTTCAATGACATCAGAACTTAATCCATCAGAACTTACTGGATCAGAATTTTTAGGATCAGAATTTAAATCTTCATTCTCAAATCTCAGCTGATCATGATCATCGAAATCTTCAAGTCCAGTATTCTTCTTATCATCAAAAGAGACATTGATAGATTCCATGACAACTCTTGTTCTTAAATTGTAGACTCTGAAGGCTTTTAAGGAAAGTGGATATCCAACAAAAATTCCTTCATCAGCTTTAAGATCAAATTCTGACAGCTGCTCAGGATGAGTCTTAAGAACAAAACACTTGCAACCAAATACATGAAAGTATTTCAGATTTGGCTTCTTCTTCTTCACCATTTCATATGGTGTTTTTCCATGCTTGTTTATGAGTGTAGCATTTTGTGTAAAACAAGCAGTCTACACAGCTTCAGCCTAAAAATAGGTTGGTAGCTTTGCTTTATCAAGCATTGTTCGTGCAGCTTCAATGAGAATTTTATTCTTTCTTTCTGCAACTCCATTTTGCTGTGGAGTTCCAGTTGCAGAAAATTCCTGTTTGATTTATGATATTTGCAGAACACTTCCATGATTAAATTCTTGAACTCAGTGCCATTATCACTCCTTATGATTTTAACAGAATCTTTGATCAATTTATCCAGCTGTCTGACATGATCAGTTAGGGTAGATGCAGTTTCAGTCTTCTTGTGCAAGAAGTACACCCATGTGTACCTTGTGAACTCATCCACTATAACCATAGCATATTTCTTCTTTGCAATAGACATGACATTGACTGGACCAAATAGATCAACATGCAGTAGGTGATAAGGCTCAAGAATTGATGACTCAGTTTTGCTCTTGAAGGAAGATTTTCTTTATTTTCCTTCTGACATGCATCACAGAGTCCATCAGGAGCAAATACTGTTTTTGGCAGTCCTCTCACAAGATCTTTCTTTACAAGCTCATTTATATTGTTGAAATTAAAATGAGAGAGTTTCTTGTGCTAATTCCAGCTTTCTTCAATTGATGCTCTACTCAACAGACAGATGGCAGAACCATCAGTACTTGTTGAAAGTCTGGCTTCATAAATGTTATCATGCCTGTATCCTTTCAGAACCACTTTGCCTGTTAAAATACTTATAACTTCATAGTGTTCTTCAAAGAAATCCACATGATAACCTTTTTCACAGATTTGACTTATACTCAACAGATTGTATTTAAGTCCTGAGACTAGAGCTACTGCTTCAATGATGACATTCCCAAGATTGATTTTGCCATATCCCAGAGTTTTCCCAATGTTGCCATCTCCATAAGAAACTCCTGGGCTAACTTTATCCACAAAGTCTGATAGCAGGGCTTTATTTCCAGTCATATGTCCTGAACATCCACTGTCCAGGACTAGGATGTTCTTCCTGTTGCCCTGCAATCACAAAGACCGCTAAAGGTTAGTTTTAAGGACCCAGACTTGCTTGGATCCTTTGGCCTTTTTAAGTTTGTTAACATTTACAGCGGATTTAATATCAGAGTTTATGCTAACATTTTTCTTATCAGTATTGACAGTATCAGACTTTGCATCATACTTTATACTAAAAGGAATTAAAGTAACTTTCTTCAAAGAAGGTTTTATCTGATAATAATCATAGTACAAACTATAATATTCCTTATAAGTATAAATGGAATGCCACACACTACCACAATGAAAACAAGGATTTTGTGGCTTAAACCTAACAGACTGACTCTTAACTCCTGACTTAGAAGGTAAGGAGTTTATATTCTTATTCTTCCTGCAAAAAGAAGCCAGATGGTTAGAGTTTCCACAGTTATAGAATTTTTTTCTAGGAGCATTAAGAACAGGCATATAATTGTTGCTTTTATTCACACCTTCCTTTCCATTCCTATTTTTCCTAGCTTCCTTTACCTTGTTTACACTGGTAATCTATTTCATCTTATGTTAAAGCTGCTTCTTTGTCATTAAGCCTATGTTAACTTCAGTTGGTTTATCCTGTTCTAATTTGTCAGAAGTTGACTCTGCTATCACTTCTGTCTCAATATCTTTCATCTTTTTAGAATCAGACTTTACAGTTTTAGCTACAAATTTAACAGGATTTACCTCTGGCTTAGTAGTCTGTTTAACAATAATTGGCTTAACTTGTTCAGATCCTTTTTCACTTTTCTCATCTCCATAACCTAATCCCTCTTTCCAGTTTCCACTACTTAGTATATCCTGAGTTGCTCTGCCAGAGTTAGTCCAAGTCCTGATAATCTCTCTCTCCTTTTCTAACTCAGTTTTTAGAGATTTATTCATTTTTAGCACTTCATCTCTTACATAGAAAGCATCATCTCTATCCTTCTGAGTTTGATGGAACATAACTAACTCTTTTTCTAAATAATCATTCCTCTTTTTAAAGGCAAGATTTTCAGAATTTAATCTTTCACATGTTAAAGTTTGATCTCTATAGCTAATAAACATGGTTTTAAGATATAATCTCAACTCATTAATATCATCAGTATGAAAGGCATAAGTTGTTTGAGGTACCTTTAACTCAGCAGCATCAGAACTGCTATCAATATTTGCCATCAAGGCATAGTTTTCTCATCTTCAGAATCTGAGGAGTCTGTCCAGCTTTTCTTCTTTGTGACAAGAGCCTTTCCTTTGTGACTCTTTCCTTTCTTACAGTCAGGAGATATGTGGCCTTTCTCACCACAGTTCTAGCATTTGACATTTGAGTAATCTCCTCTGTCAGACTTTCCTCCTTTGCCTTCAGATTTTCTGAAGACCTTCTTATCTGAACTTCTACCTTTCCTGGAAAACTTCTTTCCTCTTCTGAATTTCCTGTATGCTATCTTTGTGATACCCTTCACCATAAGAGCACACAGCTTCATCATCTCTTCATCAACATCTTCTTCAGATAGACTTTCAGTTTCTGAATCATCATCATCAGAACTTGATGATTCTGAATCAGACTTTATGAAGAGAGCCTTTCCTTTTCCTTTCTTTGAGATAGCCACTTTGGGGGATTCCTCCTCAGCATTAAGAGCAAATGTTCTTGATTTTCTCCCATGTCTCTTGCTTCTTTGATCCATCTCAAGTTCATAAGTCTTGAGCATTCCATAAATTTCATCAAGAGTAGTTTCATCAAGAGCATATTTATCTCTTATAATAGTAGCTTTCAAATCTCAACTTTCAGGAAGAGCTAAAAGGAATTTTAGATTTAAATCTTCAATGTCATATTCCTTGTCCACCAGTGACAGATCATTCAAGAGTTTCACAAACCTGACATATAAGTCAGTTAATGACTCATCACTTTTTGAGTCAAAGTGCTCATACTCTTGAATGAGTATAGTCCTCCTATTTTTCTTGATTGCATCAGTTCCCTGACACCTTGTCTCCAAAGCATCCCATATCTCATTTGCAGTCTTGCAGTGACTTACCCTATTTGACATGATATTATCAATGGCACTATGCAGCAAATGCCTTACCTTTTCATCCTTGGAAATAGATGAGATATCTTCAGCTGTGTATTCACTTTTCTCCTTTGGTATGGTCTTTGCTGGCTGATCTGCAACTACAACAGAGAGCTTGGTTGGCTTATGCGGTCCTTCATTAATTCTGTCAAGGTATTCTGGATCTGTAGCTTCCAGAAACATAGCCATCTTCACTTTCCATATGGGATATTCATACGGTCTCAGCTTAGGAACTCTGATAGTCTTATATCGACTATGGGTTTGAGTCTTTGAAGTTTCTTCAGTTTTAGCGGGCTTGGTTGGATATTCTGCTTCTTCAGACATGATTGTTTTGGATCTTTACTGTATGTGTGTTAACAGATATGCTCTGATACCACTTGTTAGGCCACACAACACTGTAGAAGGGGGTTGAATATAGTGTAGAATACAATTAAATCGATTTAAAGCACAAGTAACAGAAAACAGATGTATTCGATATAACAAACTCTGTTACAATGGAACTGTTCTCTCTCAGTGATGAACAAATATCACGAGAGCTGCTAGGTTACAATTATATGATCTTCTCGATGATCGTAACTCTTATAGAGTAAACCTATGTCTGTGTTTATATAGACACACAGTTACAAGATAACTTCTAGTTGATATGGAATATAATTCTATCTCCTAAAATATATCAACCAGATATCTTATAATTCTTCTAGTCCTCGAACTCTTTCCTTGCATATCTTCTTCTTGTATTAGTCTCGATCATCTTTCCTGTAAATCAGCTTCCTTCCTTAACTGTAAGTCCTCCAGTACTTAAGTTCTGATATCCATCTTCTGATAATCTAAGTTCTGATATCCTTAAGTTCTGACTTACAATAAGTCCTGATTCCAGTAAGAACTGATTTTTCCTGTTAGTTAAGATCTGAGAACTAAACATGAAACATACTAGACATGACATCTCAAATATATTCAACATGCCCAACTTAAGGCGTTGACGATGAAGGTGGACTCTTTGGCTAATTATGGAGTTAATCAAATCACTAATGTCTATGAGCTCTGTGCTAGTTCCCATGAAACTGATTAGTGCGCAATTTCTAGTGAATTAGCTCAGTTTGTGAGCAACTTTTAGCGTTCGTAGCAACCAGTGCCAGCCACTTATCATCCCAACAACCACAATCATCCTAATTTCAGGTTGAGTAATACCCAGAATGCGGTTCAACATCCTTATCAGCAGTATCTAGCTAAGCAGTACAACCCCCCTGGTTTTCAGCAACCGCAATATGCAGCAAGACAACAACTCTTGTTACAACAAGCTAATGAGAAATCAGAATAAGAGGAGTTGAAGCTTATATGTAAAAGTCAAGTTGTGGCGCCCTCCAAACCCGGGTCAGAAGTTTGGGGTCCACACACACACCATATTTATAACCTGCTTATAACAATAATAAAGATAATAATAATATGCAGTGACCCTACTTACCAACCACCACGGACCGCAACAGGTTAAAGTATGCACACAAGCCAAACACACTATTATATTACAAACATTCAAATCCCAACTATTCCAAACTCAAAACTGAGTATTAAACATTATTACAAACTTTTACAGACTTAAATTATCCTAAAAGAAGCCTACTAGCTCAGCTCAATCAACCTGAACCCCTAGCTCTCGCGCTGGACTGGGGATCCTCGGTACCAACCGGTTCCTTCTTAACTGGAAAAGAACAGAAACAATATCGCACAAATGAGCTAACCAGCTCAACAAGTCACAATGACAAAACTGAGAATAATGATCATCAGGTGAACATGGTTATGATATCAAGTGAACAATGGATTATGATTTAGAATTAGATAATTATATTTTCATGTTAAAAACCAAGGTTGGGCTGCTGATCAGTCACGGACTAACCCCGAGCAAAGCACACAGCACTACTCTAACTACTGGATCCAAGGCACACATTGGCCTAACTTGACCATTATATGGTCTGACCACGAATCTGGTCCACAATTTTATAAAAACAATCCAATTCTAACATAATAACAGAATAAGCAATAATAAACAATAACCAGAATCATTAACAACATTTGATGTTCCCTAATGAAATGGTTTTAATCTGCATAAGGATCAAAAGAGCATTTTCAAAGTTTGGATGCTAGGTAATGAAGAATTGGCTAACAATAAATCAATGTTTCAGGATTTCAAGGATTTGGTCTTTCAAAGCGTAAAATACAAAGGTTTGAATGTGTTTAATATCAATCACGACAATATCTCGAGAAAGTTCAGAACACTTGCCTGGTATTAGCTTACTACACTGCACTCATTTCCAATCTCAACCGTCTTACTCCTTAACTACCCTTTTCCCTTTCCTACGCCTTGCCTCTTCTGCTCACATATCATAAGCATTTATCAATATTCAACTCATATGATTCTATTCAACACATACTTCTATCTACCCTTCGTTTCACCCAAATCCGATTAACGGATTGAAAGTTACACAATGAACAAGTAAATATCGAATATACAGACCGACAGTCACCCAACAAGTCACGTATAACACATAATACATCACATAATCAATGATATATCATTTATAAAGAAGTTTCGGGTCATAAATAGGCTTTCTGGTATTTAAAATGATTTTTAAAATATATTTCGGAATTAAAACGGGTCGTTGGATTAATTTCGGGGTAATAAACAGGGTTCGGTTGGCCAATTCTGGCTCCGAAACAATTTTATAATAATTATCGAGCCTTGGAAATAATTTAGAATAATATTTTAAAGCTCGAAACTATTTTTCCGAATTTTTAAATCACTTTTAAATAATTAAATCTAATTAAATAATTAATTAAAATCAATTAATAATTAATTAAATCAATTAATCAATTAATTTTTGAATTAATTGACCAATTAATCAATTAAAAATTAACTGAAATTAATTAACTAATTAATTTTGATTTGTTTATGAATTACAAATAATTTTCAGAATTAAAATAATAATTTTTTAGAATATTCAGAAATTAAAACGAATTTTTATCATAAAAATAAATAGGAAATATGATTTTTAAATATTTTTAAAACAGGAATCCAACTTTGCAAACTCTGGAAAGTTCAGGGACTGAACTTCATCGTTTTCAAAAGTTGGGGTACTAAACTGCAATTTTCCAGCCCTGCGCCGGAAAACAGTCGGGTTCGCCGGAGAACTCAACTCCGGCATCCTTCCACCACCACAAACTCCAGATTTAATCTACAATTCAACATGAATCTAACCATACCATCAAATCAACCTAACAATCCCTGAGTTGGCCGGAATTTGGCCGAGAAGTTCACCGGTTTCCGGCGAGCTCGACGTAAACTTCAAAACACAACTCCCTTCTCTACAGACCTCGTTGATTCATAAAACTTGTACGACTGGATTGCAAATTTCACAGAGAACACAACCCACTATACCACAACATCAATCTATTCCAAAATAAGAAACCCCCAAATATCAATTAAGAACATTCATACGGGATTTTAAGATTCGAAAATCAAACTCAAATTTGAACATGTTATTGAACTCCAAATCAGACGTATAATATATCAAAATCATCAGGAAAACAAGCTCTACAACATGCAATCATCAAATCATACAAACAATCATATGAACAAAAATTCATATTTTTAATAAAATTAATTCGAAAATATATAAAAATATAGAAAAATACCCTTGATTTCTGCAGTAAAACGAAGCTCAGATCTGGTAGAACACTTCAAAAACTTTGGATTGAGTACTCAAGCTTTGAAAACAGAGATCGGTAACGCCTTCGTTTTGCGGTTTGATTCTTAGAACAGTTTATGTAATTAGGGTTTTTCTATGGAAAATTTATAATTACTATCTGCAAATGATTTTGATACGAAATAAAATACGGGAAAAGGCTATTTATAATTACGGAAAATTAGTATCCCGTTGGATCATTCCGGATATAAAACGGTACGTTTATTTATAAAAACTGATCCAAACGGTATCGGTTTTCGGGATAATTATCCAAATCAGTACAATTTGTACTGCGCTCTTGGTCTCAGCGCCTGGTTACACGTACTACGAGGTGATAATTGGGATAGTTTAATAAAAAGCTCCCGTATATCGGAAATACGGGTTTTATTGATTTACCGAAACGAATATTGTATCGAAAATGTTGCGCCGGGACCCGCACAAAACAAACCATACGCCGGATCAAAAAAGTCGAAACATGGAATATGCTCGGAATATTACAATTAGGTTAGGAAGGAGTTCTCAGAAGAGTTTCGGGTTCCAAAAATGTAACAACGGATGACGTCGGTTGGTACCCGTTTTTATAAAATAGATTTTGAATACCCGGAAAAAGATTTTATAAATTTCATATGATTCTTATATATTCATAAATCAACATAAAAATGATTAGGAAGATATGACAATTATCTATATTTTATTTTGGACATATAAAAATTAAAATACTCAATTAATATTATTTTTAAATATCAAAACACAGATAACACTTAACAATTAATTCACATAATGGATACTGAACATATATATTAATCATTTATTAACAACATAATTACACGATATATCCCGGATATTACATCCTTCCCCCCTTAAAAGGATTTTGTCCTCAGAATCTCCTAAGAAAACAAATGAGGATACTTTTCTCTCATATCACTTTCTAACTCCCAGGTTGACTCTTCAACTTTTGGGTTTCTCCATACTACTCTTACTAACTTCACCACTTTATTCCTCAATACCTTTTCTCTTTCTTCTAGAATCTCTATCGGACTCTCTACATATGACAAATCTGCCTGAAGCTCTATTGGCTCATATTCTATTACATGCCTGGAGTCTGGATTGTACTTCTTAAGCATTGATACGTGAAAAACATTGTGAATGTGCTCCATGTGCGGTGGTAACGCCAACTCGTAAGCTACTTTGCCAACGCGCTTTAGGATTTCAAAAGGTCCGACATATCTTGGGCTTAGCTTCCCTTTCTTTCCAAACCTCGTTAGTCCTTTCCATGGTGATACTTTAAGTAATACCAAGCTTCCTTCTTCAAATTCCATGTCTTTCCTTGACTGGTCTGCATATTTCCTCTGATGATCTTGTGTGGCTATTAATCTCTTCTGGATAATTTCAACAACTTCCTTTGTCTGCTGCACCAATTCAGGTCCAAGTATTTTGCGTTCTCCTACTTCGTCCCAATATACTGGAGATCTACATTTGCATCCATAAAGGGCTTTATAGGGTGGCATCCCAATACTGGCATGATAACTGTTGTTATAAGCAAACTCTACCAGAGGTAATTGCTAGTCCCAACTCCTTTAAAATCAATGGCACAAACACGCAACATGTCCTCGATTGTCTGGATCGTTGTTTCACTTTGGCCATCCGTCTGGGGGTGATAGGCCGTACTCATATTCAGTCTTGTTCCCAAACATTCTTGAAAACTCTTCCAAAATCTTGAATTAAACCTTGGATCTCGATCAGATACAATAGACACTGGAACTCCATGAAGAACTACGATTTCCTTCAGGTACATATGGACCAACTTGTCGAGCGAAAATCTTTCATTTATAGGCAGAAAATGAGCTGACTTGGTAAGTCTATCCACTATAACCCAAATGGCATCATGATTAGCCATTGTCCTTGGTAATCCAACTATGAAATCCATGGTAATATGTTCCCACTTCCACTCTGGAATCTCCAATGGCTATAACAATCTACTTGGTCTCTGATGCTCTGCTTTAACTCTCTGACAGGTATAACATTTGCTAACCCATTCCGCAATTTCCCTCTTCATATCTGGCCACCAATAATTCCCCTTTAAATCCCTGTACATTTTGGTACTCCCTGGATGGATGGAATATCTTGAACTATGCGCTTCCTGTAAAATTTCATTCTTCAGCTCCGTTACTGGTGGAATCCAAATTCTAGAAGAAAACCTCAGAATACCTTGATCATCCTTTTGTGTGCATAATTCTTCACGTACCAAACGATTTATATCCTGATCCATTACATCTTCCTGACCTTTCTTTATTTTCTCCAACAACTCCGGCTGGAAAGTCATACTGTACACTTTCGCTTCCTCAGGATTGTAAATTCTAATCTCCAATTCCAATTTCTGAAATTCCTTATATATCTCTTCAGGTACCGATAACTCATTTAACCTTTCCTTCCGACTCAATGCGTCTGCTACAACGTTCGCTTTACCGGGATGATAATTAATCGAGCAGTCATAATCTTTGATCAATTCTCACCATCTCCTTTGCCTCATATTAAGTTCCTTCTGGATGAATATATACTTCAAACTTTTGTAATCTGTATAAATCTCACACTTCTCTCCATAAAGGTAATGTCTCCAAATCTTCAAAGCAAACACTATGGCTGCTAGCTCCAAATCATGAGTAGGATACTTCTGTTCGTGTGGTTTCAATTGCCTTGACGCATACGCAATCACCTTATCGTGTTGCATTAGAACACATCCTAATCCTTTGTGAGAAGCATCGCTATAAATTATGAAATTCCCTTGATCGTCTAGAAGTGAAAAAACAGGTGCCGTGATTAATCTCCGCTTCAACTCCTGAAAACTTTCTTCGCACTTGTCGTTCCATATAAACTTTTCATTCTTTCGTGTAAGCTTTGCCAATGGTGTTGCAATCCTTGAGAAATTATGGACGAATCGTCGATAATATCCCGCCAATCCCAAGAAACTTCATACCTCGGTGGGTGTTCTCGGTCTCTCCCAATTCATAATTGCGTCAATCTTTGTCGGGTCCACTTTGATCCCTTCGTTACTGACTATGTGTCCTAAGAACTGAACCTCCTGTAACCAAAACTCACACTTCGAGAATTTAGCATATAACTTCTTTTTCCTTAAAATCTCTAAAGTCGTTCTCACATGTTCCGCATGATCCTCTTCCATTTTTGAATAAATTAAAATATCATCTATAAACACAATAACGAACTTGTCCAAATATTCCTTAAAAATTCTATTCATCAGGTCCATAAACGCTGCCGGGGCATTGGTCAATCCAAAGGACATTACTAGAAATTCATAATCTTCATACTTCTTTCTGAAAGCTGTCTTTGGTATATCTTCTGGCTTGATCTTCAGTTGATGATATCCCGATCTTAAATCAATTTTAGAGAAGTACTTGGCTCCCTTCAATTGGTCAAACAAATCGTCAATTCTAGGTAACGGATACTTGTTCTTGATTGTAAGCTTATTGAATTCTCTATAGTCGATGCACAGTCTCATGCTTCTAACTTTCTTCTTGACAAATAGAAAGTTATAAACCCTAATTTTAAGATTCGAAAATCAAACTCAAATTTGAACATGTTATTGAACTCTAAATCAGACGAATAATATATCAAAATCATCAGGAAAACAAGCTCTACAACATGCAATCATCAAATCATACAAACAATCATCCGAACAAAAATTCATATTTTTAATAAAATTAATTCGAAAATAAATAAAAATATAGAAAAATACCCTTGATTTCTGCAGTAAAATGAAGCTCAGAATTTGGTAGAACACTTCAAAACCTTTGGATTGAGTACTCAAGCTTTGAAAACAGAGATCGGTAACGCCTTCGTTTTGCGGTTTGATTCTTAGAACAGTTTATGTAATTAGGGTTTTTCTCTGGAAAATTTTATAATTACTATCTGCAAATGATTTTGATACGAAATAAAATACGGGAAAAGGCTATTTATAATTACGCAAAATTAGTATCCCGTTGGATCATTCCGGATATAAAACCGTACGTTTATTTATAAAAACTGATCCAAACGATATCGGTTTTCGGGATAATTATCCAAATCAGTACAATTTGTACTGCGGTCTTGGTCTCAGCGCCTGGTTACACGTACTACGAGGTGATAATTGGGATAGTTTAATAAAAAGCTCCCGTTTATCGGAAATACGGGTTTTATTGATTTACCGAAATGAATATTGTATCGAAAATGTTGTGCCGGGACCCGCGGAGAACAAACCGTACGCCGGATCGAAAAAGTCGAAACATGGAATATGCTCGGAATATTACAATTTGGTTAGGAAGGAGTTCTCAGAAGAGTTTCGGGTTCCAAAAACGTAACAACGGATAACGTCGGTTGGTTCCCGTTTTTATAAAATAGATTTTGAATACCCGGAAAAAGATTTTATAAATTTTATATGATTCTCATAAATTCATAAATCAACATAAAAATAATTACGAAGATATGACAATTATCTATATTTTATTTTGGACATATAAAAATTAAAATACTCAATTAATATTATTTTTAAATATCTAAACACAGATAACACTTAACAATTAATTCACATAATGGATATTGAACACATATATTAATCATTTATTAACAACATAATTACACGATATATCCCGGATATTACACAAGTTATTTCTATAAAGACCTTGGAAAATCAAATTGGGCAAATTGCTAATGCCTTGCTTAATCGTCAGCCTGGTACACTACCTAGTGACACAGAAGTGCCAGGAAAGAGGGAAGCTAAGGAGGAGGTAAAGGCAATCACTTTAAGGTCTGGAAAGGTTGCGAATCCCGAACAAACTCAAGTGTTTACTAAAGAAGCTGAGGCTGAGAAAGAAGTAGAGCAGCAGGAAATAGAAGTGGAACCAAGGAAGACCACTGTTGAGCACACTCCTTCTGAGGGTAATGCAGGGGAGAAACATATCTATCCTTCACCATCTTTTCCTAAGTTACTGCAGAAGAAAAAAGCTGGACAAGCAATTTGATAAGTTTCTGGAGGTGTTCAAGAAACTTCATATCAACATACCTTTCGCGGAGGCTCTTGAGCAGATGCCTAGTTATGCAAAGTTTATGAAAGGTATTCTTTCTCGGAAAGTGAAGCTAGATGATTTAGAGACAGTCGCTCTTACTAAGGAATGTAGTGTTGTGCTGCAACAGAAGTTACCTCTGAAGCTTAAAGATCCAGGAAGCTTCACTATTCCGTGTACTATTGGAAAAGTGTCTTTTGACAAATGCTTATTGGACTTGGCAGCTAGCACCAATCTGATTCCTTTGTCAATTTTCAAGCAGTTGGATTTACTTGATCCCAAACCGACTTATATGACCTTGCAGTTAGCCGACCGTTCTATTACATATCCGCGAGGTATTGTGGAGGATGTCTTGGTCAAGGTTGATAAACTCATCTTCCCTGCTGATTTCGTAATTCTTGATTTTGAGGAGAATAAGAAGATTCCCATAATCTTGGGAAGACCTTTCTTGGCAACTGGCCGAACCTTGATAGATGTGCAGAAGGGCGAGCTCACAATGCGAGTTCTGGATCAGGATGTTACTTTTAATGTGTTCAACGCTATGAAATTTCCCACTGATAATGAGGAGTGCATAAAAGTGGAGTTGGTCGATTCGGTGGTCACATCGAAACTTGACCAATTGCTAAGGTCTGATGCCTTAGAAAAGGCCTTGTTGGGAAATTCAGATAGTGAAGATGACGAAGGTGAAAAACAATTACAGTATTTGAATGCTTCTCCCTGGAAGAGGAAGATTTGATATGCCATTTGAATCTCTTGGAATTGAGAAATTGAACAAAGCTCCTAAACTCCTCAAGCCATCTATTGAGAAAGCTCCCACTCTTGAGCTTAAGCCTTTACCTGAGCATTTAAGGTATACGTTTTTAGGTGATGCATCTACTCTGCCAGTTATTATTGCATCTGACCTTTCAAGTAGTGATGAGGAAAAGCTTTTGAGGATTTTGAGAGAGTTCAAATCGGCAATTTGATGAACTATAGCAGATATAAAGGGAATTAGCCATTCTTATTGCATGCATAAAATTCTGCTAGAAGAAGGTAGCAAGCCTACGGTCGAGCAGCAAAGACGGCTTAATCCAATCATGAAGGAAGTAGTGAGGAAGGAAATTCTTAAGTGGTTAGATGCAGGGATCATCTATCATATTTTTAACAGTTCATGGGTAAGCCCGATTCAATGTGTGCCAAAGAAGGGTGGTATTACAGTGGTAGCAAATGAGAAGAATGAGCTTATTTCTACTAGAACAATCACGGGGTGGAGAGTTTGCATGGACTACAGAAAGCTAAACAAAGCCACTAGGAAGGATCATTTCCCTTTGCCTTTCATTGATCATATGCTTGACAGATTAGCTGGTCACGAGTACTACTGTCTTCTGGATGGCTATTCGGGTTACAATCAGATTTGTATCGCTCCAGAAGATCAGGAAAAGACTACCTTCACTTGTCCATTTGGTATTTTCGCCTTCAAACGAGTTTCTTTTGGTCTGTGTGGTGCGCCAGCCACATTTCAGAGATGTATGATGGCCATCTTTTCTGATATGATTGGACAGAATGTAGAGGTATTCATGGACGACTTCTCTGTATTTGGTGATTCTTTTGATGAATGCTTGCAAAATCTTGGACACGTTCTCAAGAGGTGTGTTGAGACCAATCTGGTTCTCAGTTGGGAGAAATGCCACTTTATGGTGCGACAAGGCATTATTCTCGGGCACAAGGTTTCTAGTAAGGGTCTAGAGGTGGACAAGGCCAAGGTGGGGTTCATTGAGAATCTTCCTCCACCTATTTCTGTTAAGGGAATTTACAGTTTTCTTGGACATACGGGTTTCTATAGGCGTTTCATCAAGGACTTCTCTAAATTTCGAAGCCATTGTGCAGTTTGCTAGAGAAAGATGTTACTTTCAAGTTTGATGACGAGTGACTTGCATCTTTTGAGACATTGAAGAAGAGTTTAATCACGGCACCGGTCATAACTGCACCAGAATGGAATGAACCTTTTGAAATGATGTGTGATGCAAGTGACTATGCAGTTGGAGCAGTTCTTGGACAGAGGAAGAACAACATATTTTATGTGGTCTAATATGCTAGTAAGACCCTAAATGGTGCCCAAATGAATTATACTACTACGGAGTAAGAACTTTTGGCTATTGTCTATGGTTTTAAAAAAATTCTATCGTATCCACTTGGGACTAAGGTGACAGTTTTCACTTATCACGCCGCAATTCGATACCTCGTCTCAAAGAAGGACTCGAAGCCTAGATTGATCAGATGGGTTCTTTTGCTCCAAGAATTTAAACTAGAGATCAAGGATAGAAAGGGGACTGAGAATCAAGTCACTGATCATCTCTCACGTTTGGAGAACCCTAATGCTACTTCATTGATAAATGAGACTTTTCCCGATGAGCAACTGTTTGAAGTGCAAGAAGAAGAACCGTGGTTTGCAGACATTATGAACTACCTTGTGAGTAATATCATGCCTCCTGATTTATCTTATGCTCAAAGGAAGAAGTTTTTACATAAAGTAAAGTGGTATATGTGGGATGAGCCATTTCTATTTCGACAAGGAGCTGACCAAATTATCAGGAGATGTATTCCTTACAGCGAAACGGGAGGGGGGGGAATCTTGTGAGATTGCCACTCAACGGCTTATGGAGGACATTATGGTGGAGAAAAGACAGCAGCTCGTGTTCTCTAAGTAGGTTTCTTTTGGCCGACATTGTTTAAAGATGCTCACCAGTTTGTTTTGAAATATGATCGATGTCAACATGTTGGTAATATGTCTAAGAAGGATGAGATGCCTCTTAATGTGCTTCTAGAAGTTGAGGTCTTTGATATTTGGGGAATTGACTTCATGGGGCCATTTATCTCATCTTGTAAGAATCATTATATCTTATTGGCGGTTGATTACGTGTCGAAATGGGTTGAGGTTAAGGCGTTGCCAACGAACAATGCGAAAGTGGTGCTTAATTCTCTTCACAAGCAGATATTCAAAAGGTTTGGAACTCCAAGAGTCATAATCAGTGATGAGGGGTCGCATTTTTGCAATCACAAGTTCACTACTATGATGAAAAGGTATAATATGGATCATTGCATTGCCACAGCTTATCATCCTCAGACAAATGGTCAAGCTGAGGTATCTAATAGAGAGATCAAGCACATTTTAGAGAAAGTAGTGTGTCCATCAAGGAAAGATTGGTCTTTAAAGTTCGATGAAGCTATTTGGGCGTATAGAATAGTATATAAGACTCCATTGGGAATATCGCCGTTTCAGTTGGTCTACGGTAAGGGGTGTCATTCGCCTGTGGAGCTCCAGCATAAGGCCTATTGGGCTTTGAAGAAATTGAATCTTGACTTGAATGCGGCCGGTAAGAAGAGGATGCTTCAATTGAATGAACTCGACGAGTTTCGACTTCAAGCTTATGAGAACAACAAATTGTATAAGTAGAAAGTCAAGAGGTGGCACGATCGAGGTCTAGTGCTCAAATCATTTATGCCGGGGAAACAAGTTCTTTTGTTCAACTCTCGTCTCTGTCTTTTTCCTGGGAAGTTGAAGTCAAGGTGGTCAGGGCCCTTCATAATCAAAACTGTGATTTCACATGGAGCGGTGGAAATTTTTGAGAATGATCCAGGCCAAGCATTCAAGGTAAATGATCAGAGGTTGAAGCATTATTATGGTGACACGGAAAATCGTGAGGTGGTTAGTGCCATTTTATTGTCCATTTGATCTCGAGATTCTACGTTGAGCTAGCGACGTAAAAGAAGCGCTTCTTGGGAAGCAACCCAAGTATGTTGTACATTAGTAGGTAGAGGAAGCAAGAAGAAAGAAGAAAAACACAAAAAAACCAGAAAAAGAAAGAAATTCAGGCCAACTCCAATGACCAAGCACGTCCGCGCTGATCCAGCGCGCAACCGCACTGTTTTTCTAGAAGGTAAGTGCACCCGCGCTGATCTAGCAAGCGGCCGCACCGGTTTTGCAGAGAGTGAGCATGCCCGCGCTGTCCTAGCACGCGCCCGTGCCGTGTCCCTGTTCGAAAAAAATAAAACAACAGTTTACAAGGTAATTTTGGGATTTTTTATCTAACCCAATTTTTACTCTACCACATCGCATAATTCCCTCTCCAAATCAAACCCATTATTCCCACGATTTCCACAATCAATTCCCACTCCTATTCCTTATCAAATTATAACCTCCCCGCCTATAAATACATAAACTTATACACAACTTCTCCACCAATTCACAAACTCTCAAACACAAATATCTCTCAAACACTTAAACTTTTATTTTCTTTCATTCAATCCCAATGGCACCCAAGAGACAAAGAACACAAGTTAACAGCAAAATCACCGATTCTTCATCTGCGGGTGGTGTGAGGCCAAGGTTTTCTACTCTTGAGGCTGAGGAGGAGTACACGAGGCTTCTCTCAAAGCCTATTGCTAAGGAGCGAGGTTTTCTGCCATCAGGGAAGGATGGTAAGCTGTTAGAGATGATTCTCGAGATGGGCTTGGTTTCTTTTTGTGAGGCACCCGCTGCTGTGCCCATGAGTGTTATGCGGGAGTTTTATGCTAACGCCAACGTGGAGAAGAATGGATTCACAGTGGTGAGGGGGAGGACTGTTGAGTACAGTGTTCCCGCGAGGAATGTGGGTCAGGACACTTGGAACGATAAGACTTCGGAGGACTTTAATTTGGATCTCATCGTTGCTACTCTCTGCGTGCCTAAGACTCATTGGAAGTACAAGAGGGGCACTACTGATTACTCCACGTTCCCTGCTTCATGCATGAACAGGTTTGCACGAGCTTGGAACTCGTTTATTTGTGCTAACATCATGCCATCTTCGCATGTGCATGAGATTATTGTGGAGCGTGCTCGTCTGCTGTGGGGGATTCTTCAAGGTGATTACATTGATTTAGGGATGGTGATATATCAGGGGATTCTGAGATTCTTGAGAGGTGGTACTACAGGTGCTATTCCTTATGCGTCCGTGGTGATGAAGTTGTGTGTGGCAGTTGGTGTTCATTGGCCCGCACATGAGCAGCTTCAGCTTCCCAGTGCTCCTATCAACAGTTCTACACTGCTGAACATGCATGAGTGGTATGGAGGGAAGCCCGATCCTAAGGGACTTGGGTATTCATATGATCATCTTCCAGGTGGTAGGCCTATGGATCAGGCTACTGCGGAAGGTTCTCAGCATGCCCGTAGAGCAGCTTGGAGGGCTCAATTAGGAGAAGAGGCTGGTTCATCGCAGCAGCAGCAGCAGCAGGAGGCAGCAGGAGCAGATATTGGAGATGGTTTGAGTTCGATACAGTATAGACGTCTAGCTAGGAGGATGGATGTGATGCACGATATCCATAGTCGGTTTGCACACGATCTCACCCAGGCACTTGGGACTGCATTTAGAGCCACCAGTGTTGACATCCAGTCGCCAGTATATGGTGAGGATTCCATGTATCCACCTCCTGATACACCTGACACTCCACCCGTTGAGGGTGATGATTCTGATTCGCAGTAGGTATGCCTGATTCCTTACTATTACCTTCACTGAGGATAGTGAATATTTTAAGTTTGGGTAGTAGTTGAAGGAATATATTTTTGTGTGAGTCGCATATACTTGCATGTTCATGATAGTTTAGCTCATATAGTTTGCATAATTTGTCATGTAGTTTTTTATTTATTTATTTATTTTAATTTTTGGTAGTTTTATGATATTTTGTTCAGTTAGTTTTCATGCATTTGCATTATAACATGATCCCTTAGATGATTTTTCCGATTAACTGGTGATATTGATGCTAGTGTAGTGATGTCGTATTTAGTGATGTTAAGTCTTATCGAATTGATTTGCATGCTAGAGACACTTGTATTTCACTAAGTCTTATAGGTTACTAGAGTGCTAGATCATAGTCATGGTTTGTTTGTTTGTCGAAGTGTAATCGCTTGTTTATATTTAGAATTTAGGATATTCTCTTAATAATAAAAGACATGGATATTTAGAAATTGGAGAAAATTGGATTTTATTGCTAGTTGTGTGGCTAGGTGTTAATTGGCTAGTAGCCGACTCATATTTTTATGAGTAGTCTAGCGTTGAGCGAGATGGATCGAAACACACTCGTTCAGAAATTCGTTGAAAAAAAAAGAAAAAGAAAAGAAAAGAAAAGAAAAAAGAAAAGAATAAGTGTTATGTATAATTGATCACGAGTGGACTCTTTAGTACTCGAGTTAATAAGTTCTTAGGGGACTTTGTGCCTAGTGACCTAAGGCTTTTATAGTCTGGGATCCGCTAACCTAAAGCTCGCTACATGGGTACTATTGTATAAGTCTTTTGTGGACCTCACTCATTGCACGATCAAATAAGCATACTTGTGTTGTTTTATTGTGAATAAAAGCATGAATCCATGTTAACTCCGATATAAGAAGTGAAGTGTTATAAGTTATTTTGAGTCTAGCTTTTATTCTATCTATAAACTTGCGATTGTTTTAATAAGTAGTGAGTCATGATTGTCGATCTAGTTGCGATAATATATTTGTAAGAATTTGCACACACGCACGTCTCTGGTTTGTAGGTTGATTTATGAGATTTGATTGATCTTTATGCGAATAATTGCATTTGCCGAGGTGTTGCTTGTTGATTGGTTTAGTAATTCTATGGGGATCGTTGCATTCATTTAGTTGCATTTATGCATTTTTATTTTCTTGTTCTTTGAGTCTGTTTATGCTTGAGGACAAGCATCGATTCAAGTTTGGGGGTATGTTGAGTGGAATTTATGACACTTTATAATGCTTTAATAAGCTTTGAATTGATGTATTTGTACTCAAGTTGTTAAGTGTTTTAACGTGTTTTCGAGTGTTTTTGCATTTCAGGCATTATCTAGGTAATCAGGTGAATTAGCATTATTTTGGTGCTAATTTGGTGTCAAGGTGGTGTTGGAATAAAAGCTCGATGAAAGCCGACTCGAATCTGCAGGAAAAAGAAAAGAAGTTAAATTTCTAGCAGAAACCCAGCGCGCCCGCGCTGATCAAGCGTGCGGCCGCGCCCAAATTACAGAAAGCCAGCGCGCCCGCGCTGATCAGGTCACTGACAGACCCCTTATTTGACCCCAAGAATAAACAACTCTAGGTCTTTTTTAATAATATATCAAGCCATAGACATATCAAGGAGAGGCGTAAGAAGACCGTATTAGCACGATTCAACAAAGACGAAGAAGATCTTGTTTTACTTGTGAATCTTTATTTTAGGTTGTAACTTGGATGCTAGTTTTCTTATTTGTGAACCTTAATCTTATTTTGTACTTGGTTTTATTTATTCGTTATAAAGACTACGTTTGTTATACCATATTTTCATCGGAACCCACGTTGATGATCAGTCTGATCATGGGTTAATCGTTATCGTGGGATTCTAACGGATTTATTTATGGATTTCTTTAGTTAAATTGTTTCGATTCCTTAGTATGTGGTGATTGTATGATAGCTTAGTATAAGTTGAGCGTATTCGTCTTATGAGCATCGCAAACTTATAAGATAGTATGTTAATTCTTAATGAAGCGAAAGTGAATTTAAGGATTCAGAACTTGCCATGCTAGCATAGGTTCATGTATTGTTATGCATGATTCGTATGTAATTTTAACCATCTTACTTGCCCTATGTAATCAAGATAAATAACTTGTGTTTAAACCGTTATGTCGTCAAATTCTATAGACATATAGGGTCTCAATATAATTGGTGTCTATTCAGCTTCTATCTCTTTTGTGGATGTCTGGTAGTATGGTACTCGTGCAATGAAAGTTGGCGTTTATCAGTTTCGTGTTATCTGATTAGTGTCATCACCATTGCATGTTAAGGTTGAGAATAATAAGGCTAAATAATGAAGTATTTAATGAAGTTAGAATCTCATGTTTGTCATACATATTTATTCAGTCTATTTTATCTTTTTAGTTATAATTGTTAGTTTAATTCTTAGTTATAAACAAGCTCAATTTTTTATCGTCTTAGCATCGAATAATAACCCTACATTGTTGCTTAAGTGCGTGAATTAATTAGTTAGCCAAAATCAGTCTATGTGGGAACGAACTAGAAAAGATTCTATACTACTTGCGAACTCGTATACTTGCGTGTATTATTAGCGCGTGTTTAGCGACTAACACATGGGTATGAGGAATTAAATATATTTTTTATTTTGTTTATAATTCTATGTAAATATGTAAAACAAAATTAAATCGATAAATCAAAACAATATAAAATTCAAATTTTATTAATTTTTTAAATTTAAAAAAAATAATAAAATAATAATATTTTAATTAAATATATTCATTCCACCACTCAACCAAACACGTGATATCAAGAATGATACCTCAACTCTATACCACCTTAACCCGATTCCTCATTCCAACCCCATACCACTTCACAAACCAAACGACCCCATGATAAAATATTATATACAAAATGGATATATGTAATGTTGTTGGAGTTGCGAATAGTTATTGATGTCTTGAGTTACTAGAATTCAATATTTTATACTAAATTTAGGAAATGAACTAATAAACCGTTGAAAATGCTCTAAGTGTATGATTAACAACACATAAGACATATTAACAACACAAAAGACATATTGGCATAGTGGTATTGAAGTATGCATGTTATTGGTTAGACTGAGGTTAAATTCTCATTAACGCATTTTTTAAAGTATTTTAAACGTACGGGCAAATCTGTCATTTTATTGAAAATAAAAATCTCACCAATATTATGTTCATGTTCTCCTCTTATATATAAAATAGACTTAATAGAGTGACCGGTTACTTAAAATCATTTATCTGGACCAAAACTCGGTGATTGATTACACCATTTACCTTTGACTTAGTACAACATTTCAATTTTAATGATAACTAGAAGATAACACGTGCGAAACACATTACCGAGAAAATTTTATTAAATTTATTTATAATATTATAATCAGTATAATATATTAATATGATATATATTTAAAAAAATAATACAAAGTTTTAAGGAAAATAGAAATATTGTAAATATAACACGATCCGAACAAATTTTATTATTTTAATAAAACTAATCGTAGTATAATTTTACTTATTCGCAGTTTATATTTTACGGAATCTACGTAGTTGGGTCAATTTATGAATCTATTTATTTTAAAACATAACTAAAAATAGGATTGCAACATATAAAAATAATAAAAATATATGACTTATAAGAATCAAAAAATGGGTAAAAATAATATATATAAAATTACAAGTCATACAAAAATAAAAAAACCATATATAGAATTCACTTACATTTAAAAAAGGTGAAATTAAAAGAGGTTAAAAACAAAAAATGATAAAAACAAAGTATCATTTAAAAAACGTTTCCTTAATAAAGGTCGGGGAAGAGGATGCATAGTCTCTCATATCAACTTACTACCTGAGCAGAAGTCCACATCAAAATATATATTGAACTAGGATTTTAATGTATTGTATATAATTCATGGATTTTAATGGATTATATCTAATTTTTATTTTAAACGGATTTTAGATAAAATGTCATAAAGTGTCGTAGAGTTGATGAAGAGTATTTAGGATTTAAACACAACCCTTCAAAATCTCTTGAATTATGGTGAGATTTCAAAAATCGTATAATACATTGAACAATCTCACAAAATCCATCATTTAATGAAGTTCAAAAAAATCCGTTAGTATGTAAATATCATCAGATATTAATGAATTTTGAATAATCTCAGTTGAATACTATCAGATTTTTAAGCATAATTTAAAATCTTGATTGAATACCACCAGATTTTGCAGCATAATTTAAAATCCTAGTTGAATATCATAAAATTCTAATACATTTTTTAAAATCCCAGTTGAATACACCTATATTTCGTGAATGAAAAAAATCATTTATAATCTCAGTTCAATACACTCCGTAGTCTCTTATTAGAGCAAGTCCAACATCTCACTTATATGAGCTCTCAAGTTCAATTATAAGGATTTTGACAAAAAATGGTACTCTAACAGTGTCTTAGTACAACCTTAAAATCACTAACACATGCACATCATTTTTTATCTTTAAAGAACTTTTAGTACTCATTTATAACATTTTTAACAATAAAAAATTAATTTCTCCCTTTTACTTCTACTTTTCTATCTCTCTTTGTTCCATTTTTTGTCCATATCTTTTCAAATTTATTAATGTAATAATAATAAGGAAGGAAGATAAAAATCATTATTGGAGTTGAAATTCAAAATCATATCTTAAATTACTAAAAGTCAATATTTTATAATATTTATAAAAAACCAACTAGAACCCTGTTGAACTTGCTCTTACTTTTTTCATCATCCTCGTAGTTCTCAAGTGACTACCATCATCGACTGATAGTGATCAGTGATAGCTGACAAGTAGGTGAATTAGTAGAAGCTTCTTATATACTGTGAAAAGATATTCACGGGTTACATTTGCAAAATTGCACAAGTCAATAAACATTTAGAGCTAATCCAGTAGGTTGGATGTAATTTTGCACCTAATAGATATCAATAGGTCTGTCAGTACTCCGCCAAACTATACCTGATGCAAGAAACCTCATATATGTGATGTTATAGCCAAAATTTGGGTATGGGTCATTTCGGTTCAAGAACAGGTCAATTGCAATCAAAATGGGGCAAAAGGATGAAGGATTAGGTTTTAGGACGCAACACATGAGGGGAGGACACGCCCACATTTAATGAAATACAAGATATGGATTATGTTTGGGTTTAATATACAAAACAACATAAGTGTACGCGTCCTAGGGGTAGGCCGCGCCCTAATCAAGAGGAATGCACTACGTGGCTTATTTGGATGAACGGATTTGTCCTCGCTCTGGGCTTGTTCTCGCTCCGGGCTTGTCCTCGCTTCGGACTTGTCCTCGCTTCGGACTTGTCCTCCCTTCGGGCTTGTCCTCGCTCCGGGCTTGTCCTCGCTACGGGCTTGTCCTCGCTCCGGGCTTGTCCTCGCTCAGGATAAGGCAAAGGGCTTGTCCTCGCTCCGGGCTTGTCCTCGCTCCGGGCTTGTCCTCGCTCCGGGCTTGTCCTCACTCTGGGCTTGTCCTCGCTCAGGACAAGGCAACGGGCTTGTCCTCACTCCGGGCTTGTCCTCACTCAGGACAAGGCAACGGGCTTGTCCTCGCTCCGGGCTTGTCGTCGCTCCGGGCTTATCATCGCTCCGGGATTATCGTCGCTCCGGGCTTGTCCTCACTCAGGACAAGGCAACGGGCTTGTCCTCGCTCCGGACTTGTCCTCGCTCCGGGCTTGTCGTCGCTCCGGGATTGTCCTCACTCCGGGCTTGTCCTCACTCAAGACAAGACAACGGGCATGTCCTCGCTCCAGGCTTGTCGTCGCTCCGGGCTTGTCCTCGCTCCGGGATTGTCCTTGCTCAGGACGGCGCAATGAGCTTGTCCTCACTTGGGACAAGGAAAACAAGAACAATCTTAGGACAAGGCAATGATGGAAGGAGCAATGGATGATTATTTCCACTAACGTATTTGTTGTAGGTACTCTTTGAATAATTCCCTCCTTGAGATGGTCAAGGAGGGGGATGTCCGTGAAAAGGTTGAAGGCCTCCAGGGGTATGCGTGATGACTGAAGGCCTCCTCATGTATTCAACGGGTGTCCTCGTTGGGGTTGCGGGGTTAACTCTAGTGTGTGCTCTGAGAACTCTGTTCTTGTATTCAACGGGTGTCCTCTTTAGAGAACTTTGGAGTCATCCTGTACTTCGCACCCAAGAGCTTGGGATTACCTGTCCTGCTATCTGGTGGGTTATCCCCATTCGAGGGACAGAGACGCGTCTGGCATTTAGGGTGAACCGTGGCTATACCTGTGTCCATAAATCAAGGGAGATAGTTATAACGGAGTGTTATCATTGCGCAGGGAGATGCATTATCCGTGAAGTCCTGCGATTACGGATGAGTCTGGGGCCTTCACGGTTGGGCCTCATAGTTGGACATTCCTAAAGCTAGCGGAAGATGGATTCTGGAAGGGCTTCTACCTGGCCTATGAATGAGAAGTCTAAGCCCATTATATTTCTTGTTCCTCAAGAAATACGTCAGGCTTGATCCCCTATATAAAGGGTATGTAGGAACATTGAGAGGGGTAAGAAGTTGAGAGCTAAAAATGAGCCACCACTTGCCCTAATCAATCTAAGCCCCCAATTTATCACAACCACCACACTCTGTTCACTTTTCCGGTGAAGAACCACCATCGTAGATCTTGATTCCGGCGATGAACCTCAAACTTTGTTGATACCAAATTCCTCCATCAACAAATTGGCGCTAGAAGGAGGGGTGCTGATTAAGATCATAGTCTTGGGAGGAAAAGATGTCTTACAATCATGATCGAAGTTCTTATGATGGAAGTGATGACAGATCTAAAGGAGAGGGCGAGGGAGACTACACTCTCCATGAACCTTACATGCCTAGAAACATAGTAGATCCTCCGAGAGATCCAGATGTGGGAGGAACACCTCCAGTTCTCATCAGCAACACTGATATCTTGGAACATCTGTATTGCATGGGGGACACTTTAAACAACTTTCACTCGGGGCTGAGCACGGTAGAGCGTCGCAAAATGAGGAGGGGTCGTCGTTTTCCCCGTTGTGGCCACGCCGTGGGGAAAGCACCCGTGGTTGAGGAAGATGCCCAGGATGCCCATGGCCAGGCCAATGAAGGAAACCTACGAATCACTCTGCGACGCTTACAATACTCTGATGATGTAGAGCCTATTGTGGAGCTTATCGATGAGGATACTAATGGAAGAGAAAGGCCTCGTATTGGAAATCAGGTTGTTTTATACCCGCATAGGTCTGGGCGTACGATGGACGAGCGTCGTCGTGCGGAAAAATATTCAAAATCAAGATGAGAAAAGAAGAGATATTTCAACTCTAAAGAGGAGGCTGGGCATAAGGTTGGAAGATGACGATTTGAGAATGTTGCTGCTAAAATGGAAAAAGAAAGGAAACGGTGGAAAAGTGAGGCCCCGTGATACAACGCGTGTGCCCCTACATATCCAAGGGATGATAGGGTGTGGCACCGCGAACACGAACGTGCCCCTCCATGAGGAAGGTTCGGAAATTACGGTCGTGGCTATTAGAGGAATGGACGGGGAATGATGGGATACCAACATAGAAGGGCGCCATATAATGGGAGACAAAAGGGCGCCCCCTCGACTGATGAAGCGCCTGTCATTGTTCCTGTGGCTTCTCACAGTGCTACAGGCAATGGATGCAGGACGCGTCCTCATTACCGGGACGACGTCTGAATTCAAGAAAGGTTGCAAAACAACAATAAAATACCGAGACGCGACCAGGAGGAACCTCGTGCGCCAAGGGAATGTTCAAAATCAAGATGACAATATACCACAGCCGCAGCCTCAGGGCGAGGGGCGGCGAGATCCTTCGGTACACCAGGAGGTAACTAAGGGGAACAACAACAAGTTGTGGAGCAACCTCAACAACTCAACGTTCAAATCATTCCTGGAGTAGGAACATTTAATGTGAATTATCTTAAGAGGTTGCTCAACCATCTTGAAGGAGGTAGGGTAACAACAACTGCGCAAGCTCCATCCCCTTTATCTGCTGTTGTGAGGGAAGCGCAGCTACCTGTGGGATACAAGAACACGACCAATGACTTGCGTTTTCATGGAAACTCCGACCCCGTGGAATTCTTGGGACGTTTCAACATTGAGATGGATGTATATCAGGTACCCGACTTAGTACGGTTCCATCTTTTGGCGGCTACCTTTAGAGAAGGTGCTCAACAGCGGTTCCAAAAACATGGCCCAGGAGTTATCACATCTTGGGAACAAATGAAAATCTTGTTTTTGACTCAGTTCCAAACTGCGGTGAAGTATACGCCGCATGTTACCACACTGGCCAATGTGAAACAGAAGGAAGGGGAAAGCTTGACCTCATACTTCAAAAGGTTCAATATGGAGTCTATCTTGGTGAGAGGCGCAACCGACGAAACACTGAAAATACTTCTTATAGCTGGTCTACGCGTGGGCACATATTTCTGGAAACATTTGCAAGAAAAAGACCCTGAGTCATTAGCTGATGTACTTGCGCAGGCTGAGTCTTTCAAAGAAATTGAGCAGTCGCTTGCCGACACAAGAAAGAATGATAATACCAACAACTCAAAGGGGCGAATTAAGAGAAGAGACATGTCTGCGAGTCCAGATTATCGGCGGAATACTCAGAGTCCTAATAGAGTCAATGCTACCAAATCGCGAAGAGAATGGAGCCCACAATTGAACTTTTAATGTTGAAAAATGTTTCAAGGATCAACATTGTTGAAGAGGCTATGGTGGAGCGTGAAGGAGATGTGGTACAACGAGAAGTGAATAGAAAAAGGTTGGAAGGAAGGAGTGAATTCTTTCAAATTTTGAAAAATCCTCTTGAGGTTGACGCTCCCCCAAGAGAGGACGCGCCCTCATGATGTGCAATGTTAGAAGCCTTGCCTTGTCCTAAGGTTGATGCTCATCCAAGGGAGGACAAACCCTCAGGTTCTGAAATGGCTGAAACGTTTCCTTGTCCTAAGGTAGACGCTCATCATTATGAGGATGCGCCCTCCAAAAATGAAGACCTTTTCAAGGTAGACGCTCCTCGCTGTGAGGAGACGCCCTCCACGGATGGAGACCTTATCGAGGAAGACGCTCCTCGTTGTGAGGACGCGCCTTCCAAGGATAGAGACCTTGTCGAGAAAGACGCTCCTCGTTGTGAGGACGCGCCCTCCAAGGATGGAGACCTTGTCGAGGAGGACGCGCCTTCCAAGAATGGAGACCTTGTCGAGGAAAATGCTCCTCATTCTGAGGACGCGCCCTCAAAGGATGGAGACCTTGTCGAGGGAGACGCTCCTCTTAGAGAGGACGCACCCTGCAAGGATGAAGATCCTTGTCGAGGTGGAAGCTCCTCTTAAAGAGGACGCGCCCTCGAAGGATGGAGACCTTGTCGAGGTAGACGCTCCTCGTTGTGAGGATGTTCCCTCCAAGGATGGAGACCTTGTCGAGGAGGACGCTCCTCGTTGTGAGGACGCGCCCTCCAAGGATGGAGACCTTGTCGAGGTAGACGCTCCTCGTTGTGAGGACGCGCCCTCCAAGGATGGTGACCTTGTCGAGAAAGATGCTCCTCGTTGTGAGGACGCGCCCTCAAAGGATGGAGACCTTGTCGAGGGAGACGCTCCTCTTAGAGAGGACGCACCCTGCAAGGATGAAGATCCTTTTTGAGGTGGAAGCTCCTCTTAAAGAGGACGTGCCCTCGAAGGATGGAGACCTTGTCAAGGCAGACGCTCCTCTTAGAGAGTACGCATCCTGCAAGGATGAAGATCCTTGTCGAGGTAGATCCTCCTCTTAGAGAGGATGCGCGCTCCAATGATGGAGACCTTGTTGAGGCAGACGCTCCACTTAGAGAGGACGTACCCTGCAAGGATGGAAATCCTAGTCGAGGTAGAAGCTCCCCTTGGAGAGGACGCGCCCTCCAAGGATGGAGACCTTGTCGAGACATACGCTCATCTTAGAGAGGACGCGCCCTGCAAGGATGAAGATCCTTGTCGAGGTAGAAGCTCCTCTTAGAGAGTACGTGCCCTCCAAGGATTGAGACCTTGTCGAGGAAGACACTCCTTATTATGAGGACGCGCTCTCCAAGGATGGAGACCTTGTCTAGAAGGACGCTCCTCGTTGTGAGGACGCGCCCTCCGAGGATGGAGACTTGTCGAGGAAGACGCTCCTCGTTGTAAGGACGCGCCCTCAAAGGATAGAGACCTTGTCGAGGGAGACGCTCCTCTTAGAGAGGACGCAGCCTGCAAGGATGAAGATCCTTGTCAAGGTGGAAGCTCCTCTTAAAGAGGACGCGCCCTCGAAGGATGGAGACCTTGTCGAGGCAGATGCTTCTCTTAGAGAGGACGGGTCCTGCAAGGATGAAGATCCTTGTCGAGGTAGATGCTCCTCTTAGAGAGGATGTGCCCTCCAAGGATGGAGACCTTGTTGAGGCAGACGCTCCTCTTAGAGAGGAAGCTCCCTGCAAGGATGAAAATCCTTGTCGAGGTAGAAGCTCCCCTTGGAGAGGACGCGCCCTCCAAGGATGGAGACCTTGTCGAGGCATACGCTCCTCTTAGAGAGGATGCGCCCTGCAAGGATGAAGATTTTTGTCGAGGTAGAAGCTCCTCTTAGGGAGGACGCGCCCTTCAAGAATTGAGACCTTGTCGAGGAAGGCGCTCCTCATTGTGAGGACGCTCCCTCCAAGGATGGAGACCTTGTCGAGGAGGACGCTCCTCGTTGTGAGGACGCGCCTTCCAAGGATGGAGACCTTTTCGAGGTAGACGCTCCTCGTTGTGAGGACATGCCCTCCAAGGATGGAGACCTTGTCGAGCAAGACGCTTCTTGTTGTTTAGAGGACGCTCCCTCCAAGAATGAATGCCCTAATCAAGGTAGATGCACCTCTTGCAAAGGAAGGATATTATGGGATGAAATACTTGAGGGTAGTTCCAAAAAATATTGTCTTAAGATTACACTTTGAAGTACGAAATGCCTTGTGAGTGGTGCACACTTTTGTATAATATCTCTTATTTCTTATGTCGAGTTAACTCATGTAAGCTTAGAGATGTGGTGCATAAGTGGTAAACCTCTCTTGGTTGAGAACGCGCCTTCATAGAGGAAGATGTAGAGGACGTACACTCATGGGATTGAAGGATGACATAAATTTTTGCTTGGATTTAGATATTAGAATTCCAATTTGGTTTTCAACTTCATATAGAATTCGGGGGTAGTTGTTATAGCCAAAATTTGGATATGGATCATTTCGGATCAAGAACAGGTCAATTGGAATCAAATTGGGGCAAAAGGATGAAGGATTAGGTTTTAGGCCGCAACACATGAGGGAAGACGCACCCGCATTTAATGAAATGCAAGATATATATTATGTTTGGGTTTAATCTATAATACAACATAAGTGGACGCGTCCTAAGGGTAGGGCGCGCCCTAGTCAAGAGTAATGAACTACGTGGCTTGTTTGGATGAACGGATTTGTCCTTGCTCTAGGCTTGTCCTCGCTCCTGGCTTGTCCTCGCTCTGGACTTGTCCTCGTTTCGGGCTTATCAACGCTCTGGGTTTGTCCTCGCTCCGGGCTTGTCTTCACTCTGGACAAGGCAACGGGATGCTTGTCCTCGCTCTGGGCTTGTCCTCGCTCCGGGATTATGATAAGTGGCATTTTATACCACTTAGAACGTCTTAAAATGACTTAAATTGGTGTCTTGAAATCAAGTATTTTGTGTATTTGATGCGTTTTTCTAGTGTTTATGCATTTCAGGGTATTAGTTGCATTTCGGAGGAGGAATCATCAAGAATAAGCCTTGGCATGTATTCACCATTGCGAGAGGAAAAGAACGGGCAGATTACGGCGAAGAAACGGAGCAAACCTGGAATTTTTCCAGTAGGGTCCTGCGCGCCCGCGCAGCAATGCTTAGCGGCCGCGCAGCAGCCTTGCGCGCCCGTGCAGAAATGCTGAGCGGCCGCGCAGGGTCGGGGAAAAAGATATATTATTTTAGACTTCTACTTCTGTTGGCTTCCAACTTCTATGTAATCTGAGTTTTATGGGACTATTATATAGGTAGATTTGAGACGTTTTTCACAGAGTATTAAGAGGAGATTATGTTTTAGATTGTGTTTTGCAAGAAGCGAAGGAGATAAGGAAGAAGACCGATTTAGCACACAGCAACGAAGAGGAAGCATATATTCTTGTGATTCTTGTTTCGTTGTCACGTTGGATGCTAGTTTTCTTGTTTTGACTTATTTACTCTTGTGACGTACTCTGTTTTAATATAATTAGTTTAATTATTATTTTCTTGTGTTTGTTTATCATGATTTCATATGAACCCATGATGGCGATAAGTTCTATTATGGGCTAATCGTGATCATGGGGTTGCAACGGATTTATTATGGAATTCTTTAGTTAATTGTTTAATACTTTAGTATGTGATGATTGCATGATATCTAGTATTGGTTGTGCGTATTCGTCTTATGTGCGTCGCGAACATATAAGATAGGGTGTTAATCTCTTGTGAAGCGACGGTGGATCTTGAGATTTAGAACTTGCCATGCTAGCATAGGTTCATGTACGTTGTGCATGATTAGTGGGTAACTCTAACAGTTTTATTTGCCCTATGTAATCAAAAAGGAATAACTTGTGCTTAAATCGTTGTGTTGTCAATTTCTGTAGACATATAGGAACTCAACATAATTGATGACTATTCAACTTCTATCTTAATTGTGGATGCTTGGTAGAATGGTATTAGTACAATGAAAGTTGGCTTTTATCAGTTTCGTGTTATTCGATTAATATCATCACTGTCACATGCTAAAGGTAATAACTATGGCTATAGAAGGAAGTAATAATGAAGTTGTGATCTCATGAGTGTTTTATTATTGATAAATTGAAGTGTTAGTTAAGTGGTTAATTAAGTAGTTAATTATAGTTAATATTTAATCAACAATTTTAAGTGTTATCTTAACATTGAGAAGTAATCATACATTGGTGAGTGAGTTAAATTAGACAATAAATTAGTCTGAGTCTCTGAGGGAACGAACTAGAAAGTATTCTATATTACTTGCGAACGCGTATACTTGCGTGAATATTAGTGCGTGATTTCGCCCTAACAAGTTTTTGGCGCCGCTGCCGGGGACTCGGCGTATTTGTTTAGTTTATGTACTTTCCATCATTGGTCATTAGGACTCAGTGATTAGGACGTAGTAGTTAATTACTCTTTTCGGTTGTGTTTCAGGTACTTTAGCAAGCGTTTATGCAAACTCGTTCTCGTGCTCACAAGAGGACCTTAGATACAGCTGAGGAGAAAGACGAAGTTCTTGATACTCCGGAGAAGTTAGATTTTGAGGATTCGGATTCAGGAACTGAGCAGAAAGAACCAGTAAACATGGGAGATAGTATTGTTCAAGCTGATCCAGCTCTTATGGATTTTTCTCGGCCTAAAATTGATGACATTCAGTCAAGCATCCTTCATCCGGCTATTCAAGCTAACACCTTTGAAATCAAGCCGGGCACTATTCAGATGGTGCAGAATTCTGTTTCTTTTGGAGGAGCGGCAACTGAAGACCCCAACATGCACATAAGGAATTTTGTCGAGATCTGCAGCACTTTTAAGTATAATGGCGTGACTGATGAGGCTATCAAGTTGAGGCTTTTCCCATTCTCACTGAGGGATAAGGCTAAAGACTGGTTACATTCTGAACCAGCTGGGTCCATCACTACGTGGCAAGATCTTGCGCAAAAGTTTCTGGTGAAGTTTTATCCAATGGCAAAGACTGCTGCTATGAGGAGTGCTCTTACTCAATTTGCGCAGCAACCTACAGAATCTATGTGCGAGGCTTGGGAACGCTACAAGGAAATGTTGAGAAAATGTCCACATCATGGAATGCCGGATTGGATGGTAATCACTGGTTTTTATAATGGTTTGGGGGCCCAATCTCGGCCCATGCTCGATGCAGCAGCGGGAGGCGCCTTATGGGCTAAAAGCTATACTGAGGCGTACAATCTTATTGAGACGATGGCTGCAAATGAGCATCAAAACCCAACTCAGAGGATGACGTCAGGCAAGGTAGCAGGTATTCTGGAAGTTGATGCAGCCACCGCTATTGCAGCCCAGCTCCAAGCGCTATCAATGAAGGTTGATTCTCTGGCTACGTATGGAGTTAATCAAATAGCTATGGTTTGTGAGCTTTGTGCAGGTTCTCATGCTACGGATCAGTGTTCTCTTGTCAATGAATCTGTTCAGTATGTGAATAATTATCAGCGACAAAAGCAGCCTGTGCCAGCGACTTATCATCCTAATAACAGAAATCATCCAAATTTCAGCTGGGGGAATAATCAGAATGCTATTCAGCCACCATATCAGCAAGGAGTGAGTAAACAGTTTAACCCACCTGGATTCCAGCAACCACAGCAGTATGCTACAAGACAATCATATCCTCAACAGGGAAGTGCAGCTGCACCTACTAGTGCTGATTTTGAGGAACTTAAGCTGTTGTGCAAGAGTCAGGCGGTTTCTATCAAGATCTTGGAAAATCAAATCGGTCAATTAGCCAATGCAGTGCTCAATCGTCAACCTGGCACTCTTCCCAGTGACACGGAAGTACCAGGCAGGAAGGAAGCTAAAGAGCAAGTCAAGGCTATTACCTTAAGGTCTGGAAAAGTAGCTGATGCTGAAAAGGCAAAAGAAGTCGAAGCTGAAGTTAGGGATGAAGAATCTAAGCAAAAGGAGAAAGTGGCGGAACCAAGGAAGACTATTGTTGAACACACTCTGCCTGAGGCTAATACAGGGGAGAAACAGCTCTATCCTCCACCACCTTTTCCTAAGAGATTGCAGCAACAAAAGCTGGATAGACAGTTCGGGAAGTTTCTGGAGGTGTTCAAGAAACTTCACATCAATATACCTTTCGCTGAGGCTCTGGAACAAATGCCTAGTTATGCGAAGTTTATGAAGACTATTCTTTCAAGGAAGGTGAAACTGGATGACCTTGAAACTGTTGCTCTCACGGAAGAATGCAGCGCTGTTCTGCAGCAAAAGTTACCACCAAAACTGAAAGATCCAGGAAGCTTCACCATTCCTTGCACCATTGGCAATCTAACTTTTGACAAGTGCCTTTGTGATTTGGGAGCAAGCATTAATCTGATGCCCTTGTCGATCTTTAAAAAGCTGGATCTGCCTGATCCAAAACCCACATACATGTCGCTACAATTGGCGGACCGTTCCATTACTTACCCAAGGGGCATAGTTGAGGATGTGCTCGTCAAGGTGGATAAGCTCTTCTTTCCTGCAGATTTTGTTATTCTGGATTTTGAGGAAGATAAGAAGATTCCCATAATCTTGGGGAGGCCTTTCTTGGCTACTGGCCGTACCTTGATAGATGTGCAAAAAGGGGAACTTACTATGCGGGTCCAAGATCAGGATGTGACCTTCAACGTATTCAAGGCAATGAAATTCCCTACAGAAGATGAGGAGTGTTTACAAGTGGATGTGATTGATTCCGCAGTTACTTCAGAACTCGATCACATGCTAATGTCTGATGCATTGGAAAAGGCCTTAGTGGGGGAATTTGACAGTGATGATGAAGATAGCAACGAGCAATTACAATATCTGAACGCTTCTCCATGGAAATGAAAGCTCGACATACCATTTGAATCTCTTGGTACTTCAGACCTTAAGAATGCTGAAGGGAAGCTCAAACCATCAATAGAGGAAGCACCTACCTTGGAGCTTAAACCATTACCTGAACACTTGAGGTATGCTTTTTTAGGTGATTCATCTACGTTACCTGTTATTATTTCAGCTGACCTTTCAGGTAGTGAGGAAGATAAGCTCTTAAGGATTTTAAGAGAATTCAAATCGGCTATAGGATGGACCATAGCAGACATCAAGGGGATAAGTCCTTCATATTGTATGCATAAAATTCTGCTAGAGGAAGGAAGTAAGCCAACTGTGGAACAACAACGAAGACTGAATCCCATCATGAAGGAGGTGGTGAAGAAAGAAATTCTGAAATGGCTAGATGCAGGCATCATTTATCCTATTTCTGACAGCTCGTGGGTGAGCCCCGTGCAATGTGTACCTAAGAAAGGAGGTATCACTGTGGTCGCAAATGAAAAGAATGAGCTCATCCCTACTCGAACAGTTACAGAATGGAGAGTATGCATGGATTATAGAAAATTGAACAAAGCCACAAGGAAGGATCACTTCCCTCTCCCATTCATTGATCAAATGCTTGACAGATTGGCGGGACATGAGTATTTTTGTCTTCTGGATGGGTATTCCGGGTATAATCAGATTTGTATTGCACCAGAGGATCAGGAAAAGACTACCTTCACTTGTCCATTTGGCACATTTGCTTTTCGTAGAGTTTCGTTTGGGTTATGTGGCGCCCCGGCCACCTTTCAGAGATGTATGATGGCTATATTCTCTGACATGATTGGAAATAACGTCGAAGTGTTCATGGATGACTTCTCCGTCTTTGGACACTCATATGATGAATGTTTGAATAATCTGCGCGCCGTACTCAAAAGATGCGTGGAAACTAATTTGGTGCTTAATTGGGAGAAATGTCATTTTATGGTGCGTGAAGGCATTATCCTTGGGCATAAGGTCTCTAGCAAAGGTCTGGAGGTGGACAAGGCCAAGGTGGGAGTCATTGAAAATCTTCCCCCACCTAATTCGGTGAAAGGAATCCGTAGTTTTCTCGGTCATGCGGGTTTTTATCGGCGATTCATCAAGGACTTTTCAAAGATATCTAAGCCGTTGTGCAATTTACTTGAAAGATATGCCTTTCAAATTTGATGATGAATGTTTGGCAGCATTCGAGACTCTCAAGGAGAGTTTGATCACGGCACCAGTTATTACAGCACCAGATTGGACAGAACCGTTTGAGATGATGTGTGATGCGAGTGACTATGTGGTAGGTGCAGTTCTGGGACAGCGCAAGAAAAATCTCTTCCATGTGGTCTACTATGCGAGTAAGACTTTAAATGGGGCCCAATTGAACTACACCACTACTGAGAAGGAGCTTTTGGCTATAGTCTTTGGCTTTGAGAAATTTCGATCTTATCTGCTTGGTACGAAAGTAACAGTATTCACTGATCATGCAGCTATTCGCTATCTGGTTTCTAAAAAGGATTCGAAGCCGAGACTTATTCGTTGGGTGCTTTTACTTCAGGAATTTGAGTTAGAGATCAAAGATAGAAAAGGTACCGAGAATCAAGTAGCTGACCATCTCTCTAGGTTGGAGAATCCCGATTCTACTTCACAAGATAGAACGTTAATCAATGAATCTTTTCCGGATGAGCAGTTGTTTGCAATTCAGGAGAAAGAACCATGGTTTGCAGATATTGTAAACTATCTTGTCAGCAATATAATGCCTCCTAATTTGACATCCGCGCAAAAGAAGAAGTTTCTGCATGAGGTGGAGTGGTATATGTGGGATGAACCATATTTGTTTAGACAGGGAGCTGACCAGATCATCAGGAGATGTATCCCGTTCTGTGAGACGGAGGGGATATTACGAGACTGCCATTCCATGGTTTATGGTGGACACTATGGAGGTGAGAAGACGGCAGCTCGTATTCTGCAAGCAGGTTTTTTCTGGCCTACCTTGTTCAAGGATGCTCATCAGTTTGTTTTAAGGTGTGATCGTTGCCAAAGAGTGGGAAATTTGTCAAGGAAGGATGAGATGCCATTAAATGTGATGCTTGAAGTCGAGGTCTTTGATGTATGGGGAATCGATTTCATGGGGCCTTTTATCTCGTCTTGCAATAATCAGTACATCTTGCTGGCAGTAGATTATGTCTCAAAATGGGTCGAAGTTAAGGCTTTACCGACAAATGATGCAAAGGCAGTGCTAAATTTTCTTTATAAGCAAATTTTCACAAGGTTTGGAACACCTCGGGTAATCATAAGTGATGAAGGATCGCATTTTTGCAACCGTAAGTTCACTTCTATGATGCAGCGTTATAATGTGAATCATCGAGTAGCTACTGCCTATCATCCGCAAATAAATGGTCAAGCGGAAGTGTCTAACAGAGAGATAAAGCGCATTCTAGAGAAGGTTGTTTGTCCGTCAAGGAAGGATTGGTCTTTAAAGCTCGATGAAGCAGTTTGGGCTTACAGAACAACATACAAAACTCCACTTGGGATGTCACCGTTTCAGTTGGTGTACGGTAAGGGATGTCATCTACCGACGGAGCTTGAGCATAAGGCCTACTGGGCATTGAAGAAATTGAACCTAGATTTAGATGCAGCTGGTAAGAAAAGAATGCTTCAGCTTAATGAACTTGATGAATTTCGACTTCAAGCGTACGAGAATAACAAAATGTATAAGGAAAAGGTGAAGAGGTGGCACGATAGGAAGCTACATCCTAAGTTATTTGTGCCAGGGCAACAAGTTCTGTTATTCAACTCTCGGCTCCGACTTTTTCCTGGGAAGTTGAAATCAAGGTGGTCTGGACCTTTTATTGTCAAAACTGTGTTTCCACACGGAGCGGTGAAAATTTTTGAGAATGATTCAGACCAAGCATTCAAGGTTAACGGTCAGCGGTTGAAGCACTACTATGGGGACATGGCAAACCGAGAGGTGATTAGTGCCATTTTGTTGACTACGTGAGAAAGGTACGGAACGTCAAGCTAATGACGAAAAAGAAGCGCTGCGTGGGAGGCAACCCATGAATTGTTGTTACAGGAACCCTTAGAAGTTAATAACCTATCCAAAAACACAAAAAAATTAGAAAACAGGGGCTGAAATTTTTTTTTTCCAGAGACCCTCTGCGCGCCCGCGCAGAAATGCTGAGCGGCCGCGCAGGGGTCGAGTTCCAGAAAAATTTTTACAGTTCAGAAAAAAAAAAAAAAAAAACAAAAACACAAAAACCCATTACAGCCCATAAACCCACGAATTCTTTTCCCATTACCCCATGATTTTATCCCTCAACCCCACTCCTAATCTAATTTAACCTACTCCACACCCTATATATACATACACCTATCCTACATATCTCCCACAACTTCCTACACTTAAACCCTCTCATAAACATCAAAAACTCAGTTCTTACACACTTTTATTCACAAATCAATGGCACCCAAGAGAGCACGCACTATTGACAGCAGCAGCACAGTTCCTACTGCTGATTCATCAAGGGGTACTGCTGCAAGGCCTCGGTTAACTGACAGAGCCGCGGAGGAGGAGTACACTAGGCTGTTGGGGAAGCCGATTCTGAAGGAGAGGGGGTTTTTACCATCAGGGAGGGATGGTGAGTTGTTGCCCATGATTGCAGAGAAGGGGTGGATAGCTTTTTGTGAGTCACCCGAAGCAGTACCGATGAACGTTGTTCGCGAGTTCTACGCGAACGCGAAGGCTGAAAAGAATGGGTTTTCTGTAGTTCGTGGGCTGACGGTTGATTATCATCCTGCGGCGATTCGCCGTGTGATTGGACAGCGAGAGAGGAAGCCCGAGGAGGAGAACTGGAATGAAAAGACTGCTGAGGATTTTGACTTGGATTTGATTTGTGCGACTCTCTGTCGACCGGGCACAGTTTGGAACCGCAGTCCAGCCAATAATGAGTATCGTCACTTTCCGGCGATCGCCATGAACAGGTATGCCCGTGCATGGAATGCATTTATATGTGCTAATATTTTGCCTTCTTCACATGCACACGAGGTCACAGTTGAGAGAGCACAGTTGTTGTGGGGAATTCTGAATGAGGAATACTATGTGGACCTTGGTGAGTTTATCTACCAAGGAATTCTGAAGTTTTTGAGGGGAGCATAGCATATGAACATCCCTTATGCATCCACGGTTACAAAGCTATGCCGAGCAGTAGGAGTGAACTGGCCGGCTCATGAGCAGTTGCAGTTGCCAGCAGCTCCGATAGATTCTGGCACTCTGAATGGGATGCAGGAGTGGACCGGTGGTGAGCCTGAGGAGCATGGGCTGGGATATCATCTTCCAGGAGGGCGTCCAGCACGAGGTGCTACTATGGCTAGGCCAGGGCGTGGTGAGGCTGGTTCTTCGAGAGCTCAGGAGGGTGCTGGGATGGGTGATGCCCAGTATAGGAGGCTTTCACGGCGGATGGATGCCATGTATGAGACGCAGAGCAGGTTTGCTCAGGAGCTCACCCTTGCGTTAGGGACTGCTTTTCGAGGCCTTGGAGCTGATATCCAGTGGCCAGTTTTTGGTGAGGACTCTGCATACCCGCCGCCTGATACTCCACCCACTGAGGGTGATGATGATGATGACTCCGAGTAGGTATACCCTGTGTTCCTTTCTACTACCTTCACTGGGGACAGTGAAGATTTTAAGTTTGGGGGTGGTAGTTAAGGAATATTTTGTGTGTGTCATATAGCTGCATATTCATGATAGTTAGTTCATATAGTTGCATAATTTTTGCCATATAGTTTTTTTTATATAGCTTTATTTGTTTGTCATATCATATAGCTCATGCATATACCATGATCCCTTTTGCAATGATTTATCGACTGAATTGTGATATTGATGCGAGTGTAGTGATAGCATTAAAGTGATATTAAGTTGTGTAGGTTGATATGCATGCTGGAAGCACTTGTATTGTCACTAAGTCTTAGAGAATGCTTAAGGACTAGATTGTTGTTATGATCTGATTATTTTCGAGGATAATCTATTTATTATGCTTAGAATTTGATAATAGGCTCTTAGTGGTAAAGGCATGAAAAAGAAAAAAAAATGGAGTAAAAATGGAATTTGTTGCTAGTTGTGGCTAGGCGTCAAATGGCTAGTAGCCAGCTCGCATGTTATGCGAGTAGTCTAGGGTTGAGCAAGATGGAGCGAAACGCACTTGCTCAGAGTTATTAAAAAAAAAAATTAAATAAATAAATAAAAAAAAAAAAAAAATTGCATAATTGATCAAGAGTGGGCTCTTTGGTATTCGAGTTATTAAGTTCTTAGGGGACTTTGTGCCTAGTGACCTAAGGCTTTTAGAGTCTGGGATCCGCTAACCTAACGCTCGTTACATGGATACCATTGTATAAGTCTTTTGTGGACCTCACTCATTGCACGGTCAAATAAGCATTTAAGTTGTAAATAAAAAGCACGATTCCGTAGTAAGCTCCAGAGTTCTTGTAGTGTTGTATATCACTTTGTGCCTAGAATTTTTATTCTTTGTATAATCGTAGGATTGTCTTGAGGATAGTCTAGTCACAGTAATTGGTCTAGTTCCAAAGCATATCTGTTAAGCATTTGCACACACCACGTTTCTGGCAGTATGTCCGTTTGCATGAGTTTATTGATCTTTAGTGTCTAACTGCATTCGTTGAGACGTGGCAATTTGGTTGGTTAATTGTAGTAAGGGGGATCGTTGCATTTTCATATAGATTGCATTCATGCATATTTTTATTTGTTTTTGAGTCTGTGACGCTTGAGGACAAACATCGATTTAAGTTTGGGGGTGTGATAAGTGGCATTTTATACCACTTAGAACGTCTTAAAATGACTTAAATTGGTGTCTTGAAATCAAGTATTTTGTGTATTTGATGCGTTTTTCTAGTGTTTATGCATTTCAGGGTATTAGTTGTATTTCGGAGGAGGAATCATCAAGAATAAGCCTTGGCATGTGTTCACCATTGCGAGAGGAAAAGAACGGGCAGATTACGGCGAAGAAACGGAGCAAACCTGGAATTTTTCCAGTAGGGTCCTGCGCGCCCGCGCAGCAATGCTGAGCGGCCGCGCAGCAGCCTTGCGCGCCCGCGCAGAAATGCTGAGCGGCCGCGCAGGGTCGGGGAAAAAGATATATTATTTTAGACTTCTACTTCTGTTTGGCTTCCAACTTCTATGTAATCTGAGTTTTATGGGACTATTATATAGGTAGATTTGAGACGTTTTTCACAGAGTATTAAGAGGAGATTATGTTTTAGATTGTGTTTTGCAAGAAGCGAAGGAGATAAGGAAGAAGACCGATTTAGCACACAGCAACGAAGAGGAAGCATATATTCTTGTGATTCTTGTTTCGTTGTCACGTTGGATGCTAGTTTTCTTGCTTTGACTTATTTACTCTTGTGACGTACTCTGTTTTAATATAATTAGTTTAGTTATTATTTTCTTGTGTTTATTTATCATGATTTCATATGAACCCATGATGGCGATAAGTTCTATTATGGGCTAATCGTGATCATGGGGTTGCAACGGATTTATTATGGAATTCTTTAGTTAATTGTTTAATACTTTAGTATGTGATGATTGCATGATATCTAGTATTGGTTGTGCGTATTCGTCTTATGTGCGTCGCGAACATATAAGATAGGGTGTTAATCTCTTGTGAAGCGACGGTGGATCTTGAGATTTAGAACTTGCCATGCTAGTATAGGTTCATGTACGTTGTGCATGATTAGTGGGTAACTCTAACAGTTTTATTTGCCCTATGTAATCAAAAAGGAATAACTTGTGCTTAAATCGTTGTGTTGTCAATTTCTGTAGACATATAGGAACTCAACATAATTGATGACTATTCAACTTCTATCTTAATTGTGGATGCTTGGTAGAATGGTATTAGTACAATGAAAGTTGACTTTTATCAGTTTCGTGTTATTCGATTAATATCATCACTGTCACATGCTAAAGGTAATAACTATGGCTATAGAAGGAAGTAATAATGAAGTTGTGATCTCATGAGTGTTTTATTATTTATAAATTGAAGTGTTAGTTAAGTGGTTAATTAAGTAGTTAATTATAGTTAATATTTAATCAACAATTTTAAGTGTTATCTTAACATTGAGAAGTAATCATACATTGGTGAGTGAGTTAAATTAGACAATAAATTAGTCTGAGTCTCTGAGGGAACGAACTAGAAAGTATTCTATATTACTTGCGAACGCGTATACTTGCGTGAATATTAGTGCGTGATTTCGCCCTAACAACTTATCGTCGCTCCGGGCTTGTCCTCACTCCGAGATTGTCCTCACTCAGGACAAGGCAACGGGCTTATCCTCGCTCCGGGCTTGTCCTCGCTCCGGGATTGTCCTTGCTTAGGACGACGGAATGAGCTTGTCCTCACCTGGGACATGGAAAACAAGAACAATCTCAAGATAAGGCAATAATGGAAGGAGCGATGGATGATTATTTGCACTAACGTATTTGTTGTAAGTACTCTTTAAAGAATTCCCTCCTTGAGACGATCAAGGAGGGGGATGTCCGTGAAAAGCTTGAAGGCCTCTAGGGGTATGCCTGATGACTGAAGGCCTCCTCCTGTATTTAACGGGTGTCCTCGTTGGGGATGCGGGGTTAACTTTGGTGTGTGCTCTGGGAACTCTGTTCTTGTATTCAACGGGTGTCCTCGTTAGAGAATTTTTGAGTCATCCTACACTTTGCACCCAAGAGCTTGGGATCACCTATACTGCTATCTGGTGGGTTATCCTCATTCGGGGGACAGGGACGCGTCCGACATTTGGGGTGAACCGAGGGAGATAGCTGTAGCGGAGTGTTATCCTTGCGTAGGGAGATGCACTATCCGTGAAGTCCTGCGATTACGGACGAGCTTTGGGCCTTCGCGGTTGGGCCTCATAGTTGGATATTCCTAATGCTAGCGAAAGATGGATTCTGGACGGGTTTCTACTGGGCCTAGGAATGAGAAGTCTAAGCCCATTAGATTTCTTGTTCCTCAAGAACTACGTCAGGATGGATCCCTTTATAAAGGGTACGTAGACACATTAAGTCAGGCTGTATCCCTTTATAAAGGGTCCGTAGGCACATTGAGAGGGGTAAGAAGTTGAGAGCTGAAAAGGAGCCACCACTTGCCCTAATCAATCTCAGCCCCCAATTTATCACAACCACCACATTCTGCTCACTTTTCTGGCGAAGAATCACTATCATAGATCTTGATTCCGGCGACGAACCTCAAACTTTGTTGATACCTCCGTCGTGATGCGTGAAGATATAATTACTGATCAACTATGTGCATGCAGGTTGTTTAATCTACAAGCACAATTTGCTTCAATAAAAGAATATGCAAAGTAAAGCTTTTCTGGTGGCGCGCATAGGTAGTATTGGAAATCATAATCAAAGTAGAATATCCTACGGGAAAATTAAGGATTCTAATATTCGACATGATTAAAATTGGTTTCGGTTAGAAAATTGAAATATGATATCCTTATTTGACCATCCAAACTTGAGGCAAATTTGTTGAAAATTAAAATGTTCTTACCTTTGATACTGTTAAAATCTTTTATGGAGATTATTAATATTTGGAAATTTGTATAATATATCTCAAATTAAAGAGTCAATTTATCATTATTTCCTTTTTCTTTTAATAATTACAAATATGTCCCGTGGTTAGTTTTTAACTCACATTTAACTCATAGTAATATTTTTAAATTATAAAAATAAATATTTGTCTAGTATCTATGACCGGAATATCCGTATAATATATCCCAAATTAAAGAGTCGCTTTATCATAATGTCCTTTTTCTTTCAATAATTACAAATATGTCTCGTGGTTAGTTTTTAACTCATATTTAACTCATCTTAATATTTTTAAATTATAGAAATAAATATTTGTCTAGTATCTATGACCGGCTGAAATCACTTTCCCAATTCTTTACATCAAATGTGTTCTTTTGGAGAAAAAAAATACAAATATTATGCATCACCTAAAATCACTTCCCCAATTTTTACATTAAATGTGTTTTTTTTGAAAAAAAATACAAATATGTTATATCTTTGATTTGATGATAATAGTAAAAAAAATAAATTATATTTGTAACGTTCACAGACTAACTTTGATAAAAAGACATTTATATAGTCTTATCTGGTGACTTTCTTTCTACAAGAGTATATGGAAGTTGAAATCTTTTAAAAACATAGACTTTTTCTTTTTCACCAATAAAAATTAAACTATAATAATATAACTAAGAAAAATAGATACTTAATTGGGTAGAAAAATTGATATGGTTTTGTCATCTGTTAGCAAGATAATTAATGTATCATACACATTGCACAACAATAATCGAAGGTTATATATGTCATTGAAATTATAAAATTGTAAAGTTAAGCATAGTTAATCTAAAATTTTATAAAAATCTAAAAATGAGATATATTTGTAAATATAATTATAAATGGTATATATTCATAAATCAGGTTTTGAATTGGGACATAATAGTAAAAAACCCTTAATATTTTACTTTTGTTTCTTGTTCTTGCTTATGTCGAATGTTCGTAATCGTACAGTCCGAGTATGTATTGAACGAGTTTTCTAATGTGTGCCCAAGAGCACATAATAAGTACTAGCTCCCATGAATTTGGTACATTTTGATTGGTCCTCTAATCATAAATATTGATGGACCCCTGTATTTACAACAATTCCACCAATCAAAATGCATCAAACTCATGGGAGTTAGTGCTTATTGTGCATTAGAAAGACAGTATATTGAACAACAAATCTAGCTCATAACTGAAAACTAGTTTGTATCATGACCGACTTTCCTAATCAAGCTAAATAAAATCGGGGTCTTGGTTTGCCTTGTAGTGAACTTGGCTAGTACTGGCTCCAGAATTATGAACTCGAACGTTTTAGGGTTTCTAACAGGGCAAAATCATGTCGTCTTCTGTTAGATCGGTACTCTAGCATTCATATGTGCAGATGCTTTGCATGTGATTGTTTGTTTGAACTACGTATAGATACGCACTAAACTTCTAAATCAGTCAAGGCTCGAGCTTAATTCGTTAGTTCGATGTGCTCATGCTCTTTGTTTTCGCGTGTCTTGTAATTTTATTCAACCTGACGTTTTCGATTTCCAGAAATTCAGCAAAATTATTGAAGTATTCTCTACATTCTCCACCTATTTGTTCTTCCACAATACTTCTTCTTCATTTCAAAACCCTTCAAATCGGTTTCACATTCTCTACATTATAAATATTTAGATTTCTGACGATTGAATGTACGTACGAGAGCTGTATCTATCGACAATTGCTGTCAAAAGAATCGCCATTTGCATAGTTTTTAAATTAAGATTTTCATCTTGCACGTAAAGGCAGTTACGGGGCCAAGCTTGTATTTTAAACTGAATATTTATTTATGCATTAATTTTTCAGAGAAACGACAATAGAGAGTTCAAACTTTTCAATCACACGGATTGTAACTAAGAATTAAAAAAAAAGAGAGGAAGTAGATATGAACTCAATTATATGTACAAGTATATTTTATGTTATCGTGTCTGCCTAAGAACCCTGACATGTACTAAATTATCCAGCTTCCAAAGCAAATCCAAGAAGATCTAAAATCCAAGAATTTCATTGCGCAAATGTCAAATGTTTCGTCTCTATTGTTGTTCACGAGGTACAGTTCAAATTTATGCCAAATAAATTATTGCAGTGGTCGACCTCTTGTCTCTGGTAGATTAACTATTCGACTCTGAAAAAAATATTTATTTACTGGGAGAGATGATTTTGCACAATCTCAAGTTCAAACTAGTTAACAAATATATTCAACGCAAAGTAAAACTGCCTCATTTAGCTTATAACATAGTAAAAATACTAGTTTTGACATACTTAAGTTTCCATCTATACATAAATTACCATTATCGCTTATTAAAGGAGATACAATTAGTTATTCATCATTCTACTAGCTAGTTCTTGAAGCTCACCCAACTGATCAATATGAGATCCAGATGGTCTCTTCCTACCATAATTACTTGGATTTTGTAATGATATTAGTTGATCATGCCTGTTTTGTATGTCTTCCAAGCTCATCACACCTTCTTTGTTGTCATGATAATGATTTATCGACTCCGGTGAGCTCTGTGGTGACACGTAATTATTGTTCATGAAATTGTACCCCGGGTAAGAAATCGAGGTTCCGGTCATGTAATTCCCTGCTTGCCACAGATTTTCTTCATGATTTCTTGATTCCATTAAGCCTTGTGCCATCTGAGATTTCACTTGCATCACTTGTGATTGTAAGCTTGCCACCTACACATTCATACATAATGTACAATATTATTTAGATAAAATTTAATTCTGTTACATAATCCATGATCATCATCAACACTAACAAGAATTATAACAAGGCAATATACAAATATGCTCGATAGCATAAATACGCAGATCTTACCTCTACTCTAAAGCAGTTTGTAAGGACAGTTTTTGTGAAAGAAAAAACAAATAAACGTGTGTATAATATGGAAGGGATTTTACCTGTTGTTGCAAGGCATAAATATGAGAAACACAACCATAAACAGGATCTTTAATCCTAGCTTGAGCCTCATAAGCAATCGTAACAACCGCTTCGCAACGATCAGCAACCGGAATGCTGCACAACAGTTTGGAAACATTGCTAGCACCAAACACTTTATGAATAGCAGCAAATCTGGCAGGACCTTGTTCAGAAGTGAAATAAGGTGCAAAAATACAATCGGTGGCACATTTTCTTCTGAGAAACTTACATGCACCACAAGGAGAACTAGTCCCTGATGTTGCCATGTAAATAATAAGTGTGTGTATATTAAAATGAGCACACGAGGGGACTAGGAAATGGAATCAAGAAGTGGGCAGGGCAGGGCAGGTGTTTTAGGACAGAAATGGTGGGGGTTTATAAAGGGAGTTATAAGGAGGGGGACATAGTAGGTCTCTATGTAGGGTAAAATTGTGACAATTATTAATGGTTATGTATCATAATTGTACTAGTTTTATTTTTATATTGTGTTCGATAAAGTATATGCTTATTTGACTTTAATATTTCAATTTCCAATAATACTCCATATTCTACTGTTTGGGATGCAAAATGTGAAATACTTAAAAAAATTGGTTTTCAAAATATACTTTCTAACATCTTTTAATATTACCTAAATTTTAATTGATATTATAGCACTTCTCGCAATATATCATTAATTAATAGTGGCATTGATATAACATTAGTTATATGCAATTTTTTGAATCCAATTTCGTGTTACTAGCGATACTCAATTTATATATGAACCTTAGAAATTTTTAATAGGACATTATTAAAATAATTTAAATTTTATACCAATACGTGATCAACGGTATATAAATTCATTATTTTGCATTTATTAAAAAAATTCAAAGTAAAGCATAGTGAAAATAAAATAAAATAATATTCCGCCGAACGAACGCTGCACTTTGGAAATTGGAGCTAGCTGGCTAAGTATGTTATTTTCAATATTTATCGCATACGCGTCACTAACTACTTTGAGACGCAAATTACAATTTTAAAATTATATTATTTCTACTTGTGATTTGGCTATTTGTATTTTTGCAGTATTAAAAAATGGCACTGAACCTCCATAATTCAATGGATTAGAGACAAAAGAACAGAGAAAAGGCTTGTACTTACAAGTTAACTTTAATAATTTAACAAGTCACTTCCCTTAAGTAAGTGGGTGCCACTAAACAATTAAAAGTATGTTAATTTAAAAATAACTTAATCTATCAATCAAATTATTTTGAGTTTTGCAAGTACAAGTCTTCAAATAAGTAACACAATATGAAAAATTATTATATTAACTCAGTCACAAATTATCCGTTCAATTTAACTTTTAAACGTATTTTAAGGTGCATCAGATGCCTAATTTCGCTAAAAAAATTTGATTTTTTTTTAAGAATAAAAATTTGTATCTTAAATTTTGTTTAAAAAAAATAATTTTTTTAAAAATTTACGGAATTATACAATCAATCACCTTAAATTACGCAAAAAAATTAAACTAGATAAATAAAAAGTATGAAGGGAGTATTAAATAGGTTGTCTTCCCTCGGGAAATTGAGCTTCTGAAATCAAATAAATGCTTTTAAAATATTTGAGTTAATTAAAAAATTAGTTATGAACACCTCATAAAGTTTGAATGCCAATTCAGTTATGGTGAGTAGATGGAAACGAATCATTGAGGTTGAGACTTGTGACAATGCCAATCCTCGTGTAAAATGTTTTATTTATTTTGATAAGACAAATTATACTTTAACTGAAAGTTGAGTTTGATACTTGTGAACTTGACTTTTATTCATAATACTCCAATACATCCCACCTCACTTCTTCTTTCCCCTTCAACTTTTGCATGTTGACATGATATCCCCAGCTGTTTTTCGAAATTCTGTTCAAAATCGACCAAAGTCTGTTTTAACAAATGACAAAGTTACACATTCATCCTTTGTTCATAAAGAACACGACAATGGCAATAGGTCGTTTCCAGGAAGGTCATATATAGTTCACACAACTCTGTAGGACCTTCGGAGAAGGTCTTGATCTCCTGCATCAGATCTTCCCGTATTTTTCAAGTCACTTGTAACAGACACATATTACATATATAATCAATTTAGGCATATTGTGCGACTCGTGGTGTGTGCGTGTAATTAATTAGCAAAAAAAATTAGGCATATTGTGCGACTCGTGGTGTGTGCGTGTAATTAATTAGCAAAAAAAATTAGGCATATAAGACCGAAACTGAAAAAGTTAAACTGCTTCTCCTATTAACTTCATCCATAATCATTACCCTGCTCAAAACCAACAAGTCCAGATACATCAAAACAGACAGAAGTTGAATAACCAATCAAAACATGAAACGAAATCTTTTAAAGAATCAAATTTCTAGCAAAAGAAACTGCCTGTGACAATTGACAGAGAAATAAAACACATTATTCTCCAATCAACACAGTATCTGACACAGCATTTCTATTAATTTTTACTATGGTTCAAAAACTTTATCATATAACAAGATTCCTTAATCATTGGAATATTATCAACTACCCCAATTTATCTAGCACTCCATAAGGGCACTAACAGGTAACAGCAAAATGTATACCTAAGTACACTTCGTGAAATCTAAATATTGTACCTTCAAATATGTCCTGTCCAAACAAGATCCTGATAATAACGTAACAATCTCATTAGAAACTGAAAGCTATAAAAGCAGGTATCATCACATCCTCAAGTAAACATTGATACAGACAATACTAACTTACAAGTAACATCACATGAGCAAACACCTGAACAAAGAGTTCTGATGTACCCTAAACTTTTTCAATCTAACTAAATGACATGACATCGACCCCAGCCCCCGGCCTTTGCTGAAAGCAATAACAATCAATTAAAATTAGGTAAAGATATCTAGTGACCTGCATACTCTTTCATGTGTATAACTGAATTAAGATCATAAAAGCTCTGCAATACTGAGACTGATCAACAAACTATTTCCAAAACTCTTACACAATTTTAAACAATCCAGCATAAAAGACTTGTGTATGTAAACATTTTGTGATAAAAAAAAAGGAATTTATGGGGATAGTTGAAGCCAATTTTCTCTTTTCAATATCAACCATTATTTGTATGTGACGTTAAGTCGTTAAATTATATTCTAAACAACAACAAGAACAAGATATGATTAGACCAATGAATGGTCAGAGGCAGAAATATTGTGCACCAATCAGTACAACATCCCTTGATAGAATGACAGGTTGAAGAACCATAAAAACCAGCTAACCAAATTATAATCAGGCTTGCAGTACTTGAGGTAATCAGGCTTGCAGTACTTGAGGTGTCTGCATGAAGAGATACTGCACAAAAAAAAGAAGCGACCTCTTAGAATTTTGTTATCTCGTACCAAAATGCCCAATAGTAGAAGGTCGTCTATCTCTAAAATTACCTCAAACGTCTTCCCGGCCTTTTCAAATTCCAACATGCTGAGAGCCACTTCACAGCTCTGTGAAACAATAGGCTCTGGATCTTTTACAAATTCCTCCAAAAGAGCTACACATTGGTCATCTATGAAAATAACAAGAATATGTTAGAAAAAACTTCATATTGAAGTCTTTAGTAAAAGAAGTTTAGTATGCTAAAGAATTGGATAATGGGTCATTTGGTTTTAGCAGGAAAAATATACTATATAGTACTGCATTGTAAACCTGCTATAGAACCAAGAGCTTCAGCTGCTTCATGTCTAACCATCGGATGCTCATGAACATCCTTAAGTACGCTGGAAAGCGCATCGGTAGCAATTTTACTTTGTAATTGGCCCAAGACGTAAGCAACCTGCAAAGTACGGAATTAAAACAAACTACCCAAACAACTGCCTTCAGAGTACATACTTTCTGAGAGTTGCATAATAGAATATCCAATTTACTATATTTACAGTTCAAGATTTCAATCTAATCACTACGAGTGGTCTAAGTGTACTCAGCATCAGCAATCAAACTATTTTTTTGGCAAGGGTAAAACCGTTGAATCAGAGTCAGTAAGAGACCTCATGTCGAAGAAGAGCACTATTTGCACCTAAAGCTTTGACGATAGCAGAAATGGCTTCATCTCCACCATGATTTCGAAGCCCGAAAAGAGCTGAATAACGCTCATACATTTTTTTGTCTTCATTTAAAAGAACTTCCCTAAACCAATTACAGTTCAGCAACTCATTAAGAAAATCCTATAAAGAGGCATATTGTCTTCATTTATATGAAATTCTCTAAAACCAATTACAATTCTGTAACAAGTCAAGAAAAGTTCACAAGGAAGCATACTGCTTACCCAAACTAACCTTAATTGATGTACAGAAGAACCAGAAGAAGGAGCAGCTGGGTCAACAGAGAGAAAAGGTGATGCTCCAATTGTGGATGAATCAGTACTTTCACCATCGTCCGGAAGTTCTTCGATCCGACTTAGAGCCAATTCACATGTCTCTCTGACTTCTTGAGCTGGATCGTTAACCAAACTGTTCTTCAGAAGTGGGATGTTACTCCGCAAACCAATAGCACCGAGAGCTTCAGCAGCCTATAAATCCATAACATAGGATGTCAAACAAAATTCTTAGATTTTAAATGCCATTAACACGATGCAAATTTCAATTACCTCATGGCGTGTAATAGGATGTAATGACATATCATTGAGAACATTTTCCAAAGCAGGGATAGCTTCAACATCTTGCATTTGCCCCAGGGCAAATGCAGCCTCATGAGCCAGTAGATTTGAAGAATTCCTTGTTGCTGCAAGAATAGTAGTAACAACACTCACTATCCGCATTTTTCTGAACTTTTAAATATTCAAATTTCTTGGAAGTTGGTATTACAAGAAAAAAGAATAACATAATTATAGGCATCTGTACGACTATAATGCAACAATTTAAAAAAAAGAATAACATAATTGTAGGCATATGTACGACTTTTGCTAGACTGACCAACCCACAAAAAGACATACCAAACAACAGCAGGTCGTTGTACTAAACCATAATGTACCACCTGTCTTATAGGTGTTAGTATTCAATTAATACCAAGAAAAAATTTCTGAAATTGGCAAACAAAGTAATCGCCTGTAAAACACGATGAGATTATGTATCTTTCATGACCTCTGATGTTTAGACCAATTCAAACTGAATATCAGCCAAACATACTCAGTAAGTCAGTATATCCGGCTCCTAGAGCAGTGTCTGGTGACTTCAAACTAATGCAAACCATTATTCTTATTTCTTATAAATATATATGCCAAGAGAACTATCTAGAGAGAGTTTTACACAATTTAGGCAATCCTTTTAATGCATTCGAATTCTACAGCAATTTATTGCAATGTCAACATCTATACGTAACCCTATAAAACTTCTTTTCCTATTTAAATTATTTTAATTTATGGTATGTTTATTGGTAAAACTAATAAGAAGCTTGTAGATAATCGTCGAATTACATTCTTTCCTATGACTTGTAAATAAATATGTTATTAGATTTCAAATCAAACTCTTAATTTTTTAGATATACAGTAACTCTAAAATATTAATATTGCTACATCTATTCACTTAATTTGATAAGACTTAAAATCGAACTCAATCTAAAAGTATTTCCAAAAACAAGCTCAGATAAAAAAATTATTATGGTCATACTGCTTATTATGGTCATACTGCTTATTATGGTCATACTGCTCTAAAAACTATTTCACTTAAATACTAAAAATTAAAATAGTAGGCTCCTATTCTTTTGCTTTATTTGCAACTCCTTTCACTTAGTACCTCTACGTGATTGTCTGATGGTGTTTGTTCTATGTCCGTTGGTGTTGCTGGCTTTTCTAAGGATGAAAGTTTTAAAAATGGGAAAGAAGTTGACCAGACTAAGCCTGAGACAGTCACATTGCTTGCTGAGAGAGTGACACTTTGACGGTCAATAGTCACTAAGCCATGTTGACCAGTGTGCCTTTCAAATTTTACATTGTAATTTAACTTTTTTCCTCCTGGACATGTAATGGATAGGCAGAATGTAGGTTGGTATGATAATATGCAGTGTATATGATAATATGCAACTGAAATCTCCATGTAGGAGATGGGAGCCCCTCGGTTCCACGTGGCTCCACCTTTGTGCAAAGCCATGTTGAAAGAATAATTTGGGAAGGCAGGAAGTAGGGTTTAGGCCTTAGCGATTGGTTTGGCTAGAACTAATTGATTTTTATCGGTAAAAGGCGTTACAGTGTTTATAAGTGACGAGTGAAGACTGAAGATATATGCAGTGTTTACACAATTGTAGGTTTAATACACTCCACAAACTTGTGTCTTTAAATTACCCAGAAGCAGATTCGTAATCGGACTGTACAAACTCTAGAAGTAGGATGGTTGAACCGGCCTTTTTTAAAGAAAGATGATTCATGTGTCCGCACCCACAAATTAGATGGTCAAATAGTTAATGCACCTAAATTTTTTAATTATAGCCATACTGCTATATACTGTATTCATCTCCTGCAGAAAACTGGTTCACTTGATACTAAAATAGTAGGTCCGTATATATATTTTTGTCCAATCCACACATTTCGCTTTATAATATTTCAAATAATATTATAACTGCAGTATACATATAGCACCATTACAATTTATAGATGCAGGCAATTTGAAAATATATCTGCAAATCCACTACATATATACTGTAAACAATTCAGTGTGCAACACTTAGTTACTTACTTTACTAATACATCAAGAAGATTACTTTTACACTTGAAACTATTGCATATTATTCATTCTCAACAGCCAAACAGGATAAAAGACGTCTAACTAAGAGTCCAATACAGCCTTCGCTGAAACAAACCCTCGAAATGAAATACCAAACAATAGAAGGTCATCGTACTAAAATACATTGTACTAGCTCTATGTTATACATCTCAGTATCAAATTAAGGTCAATTAGAAATAAACATGCGGGCAAATAGTAAATTGGCTCCAACTGACTTCTATATTCATAAAGGTCCAAACTGAGTGCAAACTGGTATTGTCTTTAGTTATTAACATTACATATTTACATATACACATGCATAAACCAAAGGAAAATTAAAAAAAAAAATTCAAAGACAGTTAAATCTCTGTTGTATATAAGGGCATTCTTATAAACACAATTAATTTCAACAATCAAATCCAACAATTAAAAACATAAAAACAAATCAAGATTCACAAAGCAACACACACACACACATAACTCAAAACATAAGCAACCCACAAAGCAAAATCAACTTAAAAATAAAGGGCATATACATGTACATATATACATACAACATAAAGAAAAAGAAGAGACCTTGAATAAGGGCGTTTCTGGGTAAAGGGCCTTTAAGATTTCTAAGAGAAAAAAGAGCTCTAAAACGCTCAGAAATAGGTTGATTTTCATCCAACAGTCTCTCACAAAGCAATTTCTCCATCTCTGTTGATACTTTGAAGCTTGAATTATCCAAAAAATCCATCTTTTTTCAAGAATTGTGAGTATAGAAGAAACCCAATTTGTATTAACAGTGCATTCCTCTTGATCCCAAATGGTCACAATCACAACACAAACTAGCTTAGGGTTCAGGATTTAATTATTAGTGATTTATTTAAAAAATATTAGAAAATTTATAAGATTATTTATTTGTGAGAAATTACCAAAAATATTAATTTTTTTAATTTTTTTTGTGATTTTATTATTTTTTGATTTTTTTTGTAAATATACGGAATCAACTAAAATTAAGTAGACATGTGTTTAGAGAAATTGAGTTTTTTTTGGCTGCATGAAAATTTGTTGAATATTGCATCTAATTGAATTAAGTTGCAAAAAATCGTATTTTTGCAAAAAAAATAATTTGAAAAATAGTATTTTTGCAAATACAAAGATAAATTTGCAATTTTTTTTAAATGATAGTATTTTTGCAATAATGATTTTAGCCTTCATTATTTTAAAAAAACCTTTATTTTTTTAGGATAACTAGCAACTATTTTTAAAAGCGTTTTAATTTAATTTTCTTGAATTGAAAGATTATAAAGCAATTTATTATATTATTAATAGCCCAACATGGGACAAGCTGAGATTAAAAATTCTGAGATATTTTATTCACGAAAAATCGTGAGACATTTTATTTTACAATAAAAGACAACTTTGTCCCCTTTTAGAGTGTATCGTGACTCTTGAGCTTCCTAACATACCTGAAGTGAACACAGCCTTCACCTATAAAGCGATGTATACCACGTTGCACAATCCTCGCAGTAACACTCCCTGCACAGGCGGCTCATATCGTGATTTTATGTTCATAATTCAGCAAAGGTGGGGTGGATGATTAATATGCGTAGCATAGCTTGATTTATCTTCGTGGTTTGAGAAATAAAAATTTGGAATCCATGTTTTAGGTGACATATGTTTATCGTATATGTATGGCTGAACAATTGAATTCCGCAATTTTCCCAGGTGATCTCAACCATTTTTTCTTCTTGTATCCTTCATTTATCTATATAATTGCGTGGTATTTGTGAATTGCAGGATTTTTTGTATTTAGGGCTTCCTGAATTAACTTGAACTTGAGTCTTTACTTGATGGTAAACTATTGTCTTGGCGAAATGATATTCAATTAAGAATGATTTGTAACTTGATTTTTTGGCTGTAGAGAACATCTGGAAGGACAAAATATTGTGGAAAAATAAGAGGGAAAAAGGCTACCAACATGGTTTTTATGTGTGTGTATATGTATACATGGCAAATCGCGTGCGCGCGCAGAGAGAGAGAGTTAATATGTTATTTAAATAAGTTTTAGGTTGTTGAGTATAGTTTGCCAAATTATTCTCGCTTCTTCACCTCAATTTATGTTAGATATATGCATATATGTATCTAAATTGGAATAACCTCATTTGCTAATTCATTTACATAAGTTCTCTATATGTTTGTATATGTATTTGTCTATGTTGTCGAAGACTTTGATTTGTAGGATGTGAGGATTGCTTAATTTATGGTAAATTGGTGTTGTATTATGTGAGGATATGTATTGTTACATTTTAAAATCATTGGTTTCTTATCATGTGTTGTTTAGGCCAATTGTCCCCTCATTTATGTTTATCTTTTCAATTAAATCTGCATCAATTATTGTTTTGCAATATCACAACAGAGACCCAGTAAAACACATATCTTATAAATTTTCTTGTGCCTAGGAAATAAGTGAGACCATAGGATTGCACTTAAAGTTGAACTTTTTTGAAATGTACTCGGAGATAGGAAAAAGCCTAATGTATTGTGTACTATAAAGTAAGCAACTTTATGCTTCCGTCCGACATTTAACCCAATCTGCATCCATGATAATGTCGGTATTATACGGATTACCTTTCCTTATTTCCTTGGTGTTTTCCTTGGTGTGATGCGTGGGCAGATATTCTGTTCAGTGATCAAGGCTCTAGCCTCTTTATTTTTTTCCTATTTATGTAGATTTTATTGCATGGTCAGGTCAATGTCTGTTTCTTCTCCTTAAAACATGTATGATTGGAGCAAATTTTAACTACAGGAAAGCGAAAATCATCAATATTATTCTATGATCCTTACTGCCTAATAGGGATCCTAATTTATTCTTAAAACTTTAAATCAACTAATAAAAATTAAATTTTAATTAAACATTTCTCAAAGCAAGTTTTTTATATTCTAGGTTTTTAAGAGTACTGATTATTAATTAAATTCATAAAACCTGAATTTTAAAATTATTACCTAACTTAAGGGTTTGAGAGTTTTGATGTATATTCCGTATGATATCAAGTAAATAGATGTATTATAATACAACATATTTTAATTAAGTTACATATTTTAAAAAGTTATTACATTAATTAAGAGTACTGCAGCTTATCAAGGTATTAGTGTGAGGTCTGTGAAAGCGAGGTGTTGTAGTGTAATATCAAAGAGCTTGTGTATTCGAATTAGTGACTTTCATATTTATAGGGCTGAGATAGTTAACATAATTGTGTAATTAATACTTTGTGTGTAGACATTTACGAGGGCTGTTATCTTTGCAAAATTGTATAATCTCAGCGCCTAAATGCTTTCTTATTTGTTATTTATATAACTGCAAGTTAATACTCCAATAAAATCTATTCAAACGAGACTCGGTGTGATCGTTAATATTAGAACCTGCAGATCTCTTAATCCGCCAGTTGGTTAACCCGAACCTTAGTGGAAAGGCTCAAAGGAATGCTTGAAGTTACTATAGAAAACTATATCTCTTAATTACAAGGTTTGTTTAGATTAAATAGCAATAAAAACATTTAAAGTCTCTAATTGAAAATGGCCTTTAGAGTATTCTACAAGAACTTGATCTGTTTAGATGTCAAATTGAACACCTTCAACGGGTCAGATAATATATTTAGGAAGATTGATGTAATAGATTAAGAAATTTCAGGGAAGAATGAAAATATAGGAAGATACAGACATGTCTACAAAATGAGCATTGTGATGATGATTAGATAAAGCCACTCATCTTACACTTTTTGAATACTCATCTTAATAAGATCATGTGACTTTGACAGTCGAGCTTAAAAATTAGGCTTTAGATGTTGAAATGAAGGATAACACTAAGGATTTTTTAAATGTAAATACAAAAAATCAAGGCAATAAATGTATGTGGTGGAGAGGGTTTCTGTTTTCACTTACTCGGAGGTCGGAACTATATTATAATATTGAACTCTCATGCATGAGGTTAAAGTGAAGCACCGCACTTGTCCCCTAATGCTTGAATTACACAAATTATATCTTTGTTATATTATTGCTAAATTAAGAGTTAGTCGAATTTATTGATTGTGTGGATGTTAGATTAAATATTAAAGGTTCTAATTTTTTTTCTCACATGTAGTAGGGTGTGTGTATTTGATGATAGAAATAATATTGTATGGTAGTTGATCTTTCTAGAGTATTGGTTACAATGTTTAGTCGGCGTGTTTATTTCTTTCTTATGCATAACTAATCACACATCTCTATCATTCAGCTCTGGTATGGTAATTTTGGCAGGGAAATTCGTGAAGGTGCCTAAACCCATAGTTTGTTGTTTAATGGAGCAAGCCCGGAATAAAGGCAGTCGGGCCCAGACTATTGCTCACCAAAGATGCCCTGGAGAGGCAGAGAATGTCGAAGCAGAGAATAATGATTCACGCAGGTAATTTCACAGTATCTCTCTCTTTTATGCGTCATATTTTCAACTATAATTGTCTTATTATTTGAAGTAAAGCTTTGCCTATTCATAGACATCTAAATGAACTAGATGTAATGATGATTCTAATTTAAATTCTCTCTTGCTTTGAGAAGTTTACTAATTGCATGTATCCATAAATAATGTTAATTAATATAGTGGTTCTTTTTCTTGTCAGAAGAGGCACAGTCCCCATGAGGTCTACACTGCTGATATTGCATCTGACACCACCGACGGTCAAGGGTTTAAAATCTCTGGATGATGGATCAGGTGTTAAAGGTATATAATTTTATGTACACATGCTCCAATATGTAATCATAATTACATTCTACTACACTAAATTCCTGACCAAATAAAAACCATTTCACCCTTTTGCTGGTGAAAAAAGGTGGTCTCCATGATCAAGGATATACCAAATATGTGATAATATGATTAAAAATATCCAAAAACTATTAGAAATGGTAAGTCAAAAAAGACAATTGAAGGCTATTTAACCTTACTATAACAGTATATGTATTTTATTGTAAATTTGTGAAAATTGAACTATCAAACCTTCTCAATTATGAATTATAGCTTATTTATTGATTAAAAAATGTAAGCTTACAATTTCATACAGTATTTTCACTTTCTGTTATTATGCATTAGATTAACCTTATTTTTACAATTTTTGACCAGTTAGAAGAACTTATCTATGCACGGCCCGCCATGATCGAACTTCCCATAAACATTTCTAATATCATGTACTCCATAGATCAATACCAACTCCAATTTTGTTAGAAGCTAAAAGGAGCTTTGGAGCTCTTTAGCCAAATGTCACGACTCGGCTTGTAAGAGGACGCTTTTGCTGATAAAAGTTGGCTAGACTAAAATCTGCAATCTTTGGCATTTCATGTTTTCCATCAACAAATTATATCTTTTTTTATTCCTATGTAAGATTCTTCTCTTATGGATGTGCCGGAGACCTTATAGAAACATAAGGCACTTTACCTGCATTGCTAGAAATGGCCCGTGCCTCGCACGGTTTATTATGCTAGTTAAATTATATATCCATGAACTATTGATATTTTATTGTCTAGGTCACTAAACGGGTCACTTATTTTTTGAAATTTCTGATATAAGTCATTTCCTTAATAAGAATTAGGGGTTCTTGATGTTCATATGGATCAAAGCAATTATGAATATGTCAATGACATCCAAATTTAAAATTCAAGTAGTTAAATTGAAGTTTAAATCTTCAGCAAAAAAAAAAATTTGAAGTTTAAATCAACAGCAACACTCATATGACACCAATTTTCACAAACTAAGTCCAATTCAAAATTTATGTCCACTAAATTCGATCAAGAACCCAAAATTTAGGGTTTAATTTAGGATTTTCTGAACTGAACCTAGTTTAGGAAAATTAGTGTCATATGAGTGTTGCTGATGATTCAAATTTCAATTTGGCTAATTGAATTTTAAATTTATATATTATTAACACCTTCAAATTTTTTTTGATTTGTATGAACACGAAGAACACTAGTTTTGTGATTTTAATGACGTTAGAATCTTTTTGACGGAAGGACTCAAGTCAAAAAACGGAAAATTTAAGTGACTTGAAATACAGAATCTTTAGTTTAAATACGGAATCTTTAGTTTAAGGACCTAAATAATAAAACGCTAATAGTTCAAGGACCCATAATTTAATTTTTCCCAAAAAAGTTTGGGGATGAAACTAATGCATGTTAAAAGATTCCGAATTCATCTTTTACAGCATCTTTAAAAACTAATTACATCACTTTTAAATCTAAAAGAAATATTAACTCTTTCCACTTCCTGCGATTTATTCGCGATGATACTTGTTATATTCATTTCTTATGCAAAAAATTTAGGTGTGATGCATGTTAAAAGAATGAAAAGTCTTATACTTTCAACACTCATTTTTGGTCTAGAAACTCCAAAAAATAATATGAATATTTTTATACAACCTCTTATTGCCAACTTAAAAGAGTTGGGGGAGGGAGGGATAGAAACCTTTGATGCATTTATTGGTCACAATTTTAGGTTACGTTCTGGTATCATGTGGATCATAAGCGATTTTCTCGGATATGCAATGTTATCTGAATGGAACACAACGGTAAATTCGGTTATCCAATTTATGAGACTTCTTCCATGTATTTAAATCATATTAAACAAATGTGTTACATGAACCATAAAATTTTTTGGATCCCAAGCACAAGTGGCGGTTCAATAAAGAGATTCAATGGTGAAATTAAAATAAAGCGAGCCCTAAAATTTTAAATGAAACATATACAAGGAATTGTTATCAGGCTACATTAATCAGTTTAGGGGAAAACAAGGGAAAAAAATATAAGATTGATATTGGAGTCACAATATACTTCGGCATAACCTTCGGCATAAGAAGAATTAAATATTTTTTGAATTATCATATTGGAGTCACAATTTACTTCGGCATAACCTTGATCTTATGCCCATCGAGAAAAATATATGTGATAGTATAATTGGTACATTGTTAAATATTGCGCGCGAGTCAAAATACCATGTCAATACGTATGAATTACAAGATCTCGGCATTATGAAGAATCATCATGCTATTAAATCAAGTGACGAGAGATATGTTGATATTTTTGTTGCCATTTTTGATATGAAAAATAAGGAGAAAAATATATCATGCACAGTGCTGAAAAATGATATACTACCACATGGCTGTGCATCGAACATTAGTTATTATGTGCACACAACGGTGAAAAAAGTAGCGGGTTATAAGAGCCATGATGCTCATTTTTTGTTGCACTATTTTTATAATTTACCGTGAAAAAATTCTTGAAACCTGAGGTCGCGGTCTCATTTATTAGATTAGGTGCATTTTTAAGAAATATTTGGGGCAAAAACCATCGAATCTTGAGTGATATTTTCTAGGATTCAACAAGAAATTTAATTTTTTTTGTAATTTTGAAATAATTTTTTCACAAGCCTTTTTCGACATTATGGTGCACTTGCTAGTTCATTTATGTAGAGAAGTATAGTTGGGTGGACCAGTACATGTACGTTATATGTTGCCAATTTGGAGATATCTTAATAAAGTGAAGTTGTATGCTCGCAACAAAAACAATCATGAGGGCTCCATCGCTGAGGGTTATTTGGAAGACGAGAGCTTAACATTTTGTTCATTATTCTTGAATGGTGATGGGGGCATAAAAGATAATAAGTTTTTGTGGCAAACTTGAAAACTGTGCACAAAAAGCATAATATCATATTTGTACAAGAAGAAACAAAGATGAAACAGCTATTCACTTAAAATATTTTGAATTGAAAGTGTAATATCCCAGATTTTTAATTATTATTATTTTTATTCCTTGAATATGTTATGTGCTTTTCTGATGTAAAAGGAATAAAATGGTGGATATTTTATTCCCGTTTGATGAGTTCGTATCGTTAAATGACTCAATATGCTTATTGTTAAATGGTTTTAGTTCTGTTGGTTTCTGAATATATTTACTTAAAGGTATTATTTTCAAAATGCTTATTTTAAAAGCTGATCGTTTTATCGATAGCGGTAAAAACGAGGGTATATTTTCCCATCTTGAGGATCGAATGGACATTTTACTCGCTTCAATATTTTATCTGTGTCCAAAATATTATTCAATATTTTACCTGTGTTCACCTAGGTATGGGGTGGGGTTTAAAAATATTAAAAATAATATTTTACAGCTATTTTCTTACGTGTTAAATGAATTATTATTTGTTTAATATTATTTAAAATGTGTTTAGCCATGATTTAACATGCGGTAGATTTGTATGTGGTCCTGTAAGGACAAGAGTAGTTTTACGATACTCGTTACGTGTTTAAAATGCATTTGTATGAAATTACCCGCAATACGGACGCGTGTCAAAGTGTGTTTTTTTCGAGGTACTTGTTTTATCTCGTTTTGTGTGCATTTATATACATTATATGTGTTCTCGGGGTTTTCTGTTAATTTAGGAAATATTTCGGTTTTCCAAAAATCAACGGATCGGCCTGACCAGGACCTCAAAACCCGCAAATTTCGTACTTTTACTCTTGTAAAATTTAAAGATCATTCGAATGTCCGCATTTTCGTATTTTTGGAATATTCATAATTTTCGAAAAATTTTAGTATATAATTTGTATTTATATAAAAATATTATTTATAAGAATATTCCCGGTGGTTTATTATTGCGGGCTAGGTATTTTAAATTATGAGAACAAAGAGGTATGGTATTGTATTTATCGGGATTAATTTACGGGTATAAATAAACCTTGTAGTTATCTGTACATTATATATAAAAAAAATCAAACTACTATCAGATAAATATTAAAATTTGCTCTCGTTTATGTGATAAATCCTTAGAACTTAGTTTCAAAGATCGATCCATAGCAGGAGATTTACCTAGTAGTTTTTGGCATTCTTAGTACCGGATTGAAGTCTGTAGGAAGACGAATCTTTTGACACCAAAATCACAATATAAGGTCGAGTATTTTACTCCTACCATGTTCGTCAGAATCGACGGATTTGGGACTTCATTATTCACTAATTTTCGATTGAATTTGTTGATTGATTGAGCATCACCATGATTATTGGAGTCAATTTATATATTTACTTGTATTTTTTGATTACTGAGATGCTAAATCAAAGTTGTTTTATAAGTTTTAGTTTTGGTTTCAATTTTTGTGATCATGATTAGTTATTTGTATATTTTGATGACTGTGTGAGATTGTGTAGATCATAAGGATTAATTTGGTATCAAATTTGTATATGTTTGGTTCAGTTTTCATAAAAACCGATCTGTGCCATGCTTTTATAATTCAATTTTTGTATTTCTTCTTGAGTAATCGGTTGAATAGTTATTGGGTTTGGATTGTACGAATCACCAGCTACGTTTTTGTTTATATTTCATTGAATTTGGATTGCGAATTGCTGCGCTCGATCTTGGCCGAAAACCTTGAGCTGTGGCCGGTGTTCATGGCGTTTTCAAGCCGGAATTAACGAACTATAGTCCGTTTGTAAGGGTTTTTGGTGTGTCTGATTAACTGGGTTGGTTTCGAATCGATTTAGACGATAAACACAGCTTTGCCGTGTGTTTTCGGTCGGGAACTGAAGTCGCAGGGAAACCCCCCGTTGGCCGGAATCTGGGTATCCCCAGAAACCGGTGGGTTGTTCTTGGCAACCCGGGGTTGTTCTTGGCAACCCGAGGTTGTTCTTGGTGACCCGTTTGATCGACCCATTCGACCCGGGTTTGATCTTTCAAACTGCAAATTCTGTTTAAATAAATGTTTCTGCAGTTTATTTTTTTTATCAAAATTTAATTTTTGAAAATTCTATAAATACTTTTTAAATTTCCAAAAATTATTTAGTTAATTATTTAATAATTAACTGAATTCTTTTAAATTCCCAAAAATTATTTTATTTTATTATTTTCAAAAATCCAGATTTGTTTTTAATTATTTATAATTTATTTTAGTTAATTATTTAAAATTTAATTAATTGATTAATTCGTTTGATCAATTAATTTTACTTTTAAATAATTAAATAAAGTATAATTATTCATAATTAAGCTAAAGAATTCCTAAAAATTATTTTAGAGCTTTTAAAAATATTTATAGAGTATTAAATATTCAATTAATACTATTATTAATTAAATTATTCGTATTTTATACGTAGAAAATAAACCGTTCGTCCGTTTAATACGAAACGAACGCGTACAGACTCAGAAAAATATTCCGCTTTCATTAAAAATACTTTTGAGATCCAAATTCTTTTGTTTCGAAAGGTCGCTTGCTTTACGAGTCATTCTGAGTCGATTATTGATCGATAAATCATATTTTTTGACCCGATTTCAGTTTTAAATGTACCTAGTCGAACCTTTTGAGGAACCGAGGCATGTGTTATATGAATTATGTGATACGTGGATTATGTGTTTATATTCTATGTGAATTATGTGCGTACGTGAGTCAATAGTCTTGTGTTTGGCTGTGTTCTTTATGTGTGGGCTATCGTATGGGTAGACAATATGGTTTTGATGCGTAGTTCATCGAGTTATTATCGTTTAGACGATTAAAGTTGTATCATTTAATTATAGATGCAGATCGCTTGAGTTGATTGGGTCCAGACATGGGGGAGAATGAGATGGAATGGTATTTGATATCTGGCTTCTAGTGATCGCAAGAGCAGCACATCAGTGAATTGTCGGAAGGAAAGACGGTGATGCCATGAGATGTCGGAATGAGGGATTGTGTTATTGTGAGTGTGACTAACTGCGAAAAACTAAAGGCAAGTATCCCTATCATCACTTATTGTTCAAGTGATATTTATTTTGAATCATATTTTGCAAGTATTGCTTTCCCTATTCTCAGTTCGGAATAGATAAATGTTTTACATATCGCTGAATTAAATTATTCTGTTTATGCAATTACTCTTCTACTATTCTATGTTCAGAATAACTAAGTGAATTTACTTATCAAATTACTGGATTTATAAATGTTTTGGATTTTGAGAAAGATGATTTGATTGCGAATATTCCTACCCAAGTAAATGGGGGAATAAAATTATTTTAGGTGTCAATTATTATGACTCCTTTTTAACAAAAGGTTTTAAGATTGGATCAATGCGTAAGTGACCGGGGCGGACGGTCCAGCGGAGGGCTATTTCTAACAAGCATGACTAGTAAAAAGCACTACTACTTTACCGAGCAACAATATTTGAATGGGGTTTTAAGCACTAGAATGGGGTTTTAAGCATTAGAAATTTAAAATTTGATTTAACTCTTAGTTGTACGCTCGGTAAAGTTTAATAAGATATAGATTTCGAAATTTAGATGTAAAGTTGTGAACAATTTTACCGAGCATACAACTAACAGCTGAATCTAATTTTAGAATGGGGTTTTAAGCATGATTGTTAGGTCCCGAAGTATCGTAGAAGGGGGGTTGAAGATGATACTCACTAAATTAAAAAATTATTTAATATCTTTTGCGGACAAATAATTTAGTGTTCGGTTAGTGGTTTCATGTTCTTGAGGTAAATAGTGTTTAGGACATTAAATAAAGAACACAATATATTCGTGGAAGCATATATAAATCCTCGAGAGTGTTGCTATACTCCCGTAAATAAAGTAACCAACTACAATCCAAGAACAACAATGTATTTGCTTCCACAAAGATTTACAGATCATATCCTATACACGATCTACAACTATTTTTCCAAGGATTTAATTATCGGATAACGATTATAATGCCCCTAAATAATATACAAGATTTAAATTGGGCATTCTAACATTTCTCTGGTGAGATGTTTAACAGATATATAATGAGCTTGAACTTCTCTGCCTTTCTTTGTTTCTTATTTCACCAGCTCTCGTGAGAGAGATGATGAACAAAATAATAACGTTGATTGATTAATCTTCTACTTAGACTTATATATCAATTGGATACGTGGCCACATTTTTAACCAAGTAAACCAAATGATAGAAATCAATACAGTGTTGCTGAGAGTTTACTTACATCCAGGGAGAGTTTATCATTTGAATTCTTAATAAAACAGAAGCACTTGCACCTACTATGTTCCTGGAGAATATTTCCTTCACAAGTTGCGCACATAAGCTTTTTTGGATGGATTTTGACTTGATTTATATGCTAACTTGCGACTAGGGCAGGTACCAAGGAGCTTGCTTGTCACCACTTGATGCCTTAGACACAATTTCACTTAGATTGTTATCTAAGTGGTGACTATAAGCTCTCTAGGAGCCTTAGTTGTGACTACAAGACACTTTTTCCTTAGGTTTCCTCCCAAGTGGCGACTAGAAGCACTAGGGAGCCTCCCACCTGTGACTACAAGGAACAACATACAATTCTGAGACAGTTTCCACTTCTATTATTTTACATGTTGCTCCTATTGAATCAAGACTTCTTCTGGTACTTAGGTTTTGAGATGTACTTCTAGATTCTTGCTTCTACTAAGTAATAGAATAGTGTTAGTGACTCTTACTATAAGGTAGTGATCACTTTGACTTAATTTCTGTTAGCGCTTTAACCCTTAAATTGTCCCGTCTTTAGGTCTTCTCTCCGAGTCTTCGTATAAACCATATAACCTTCATATTTGGATATGAATTCTCACTTAAAAATTCTTCTAATGATAGTACTTAGATTTCTTTCATGAACCGCTAACGCCTAATGCAACTGGTCTGGTTCACAGACGACTAACTTCGATTCAGGTCTTCATATTATAGCTTTAATTACATTATTAAGCTTGTAACAACTTTATCGCTTCGAACACCGATTGTCAATAAACAAATGTACTTTCACTGGAATCTTTTCTGGTACTTAGACAACGTCTTAATTGCTACTACAATCTTGAATACTTCTTTCACTATTCTTCACTGACACTTGAACGTATAAATGAACTCCTTTCAGTGAGTATAACTCCAAGACTGCAGTTGTCTTCTTTAACCTTTATCTTTACTCTGTCTTCAATTCTTCAGAATCCTAGGCTTCGAACACTGTCTGTCTTCAGTCAATGATAATACACTGAAATCTTATTATGGTACTATTATACTGAAACCTTCAACACTTCTGAAATCCTGAAAGACTTTAAATCTTATTCTTCACTGAGGTATAAACATATTAATGAACTTCTTTTAGTGACCTGTAAACAGACTTCAAAACCTTTTCTAGTTTTTTAATTATTCTTATTTGCCTTATCGTTATTTCTTCCTGATTTCTTGTGTAGACGTAGTATTATTTACCTGTCCCGTTCGAGCGTTGAGTTATCACGTCTACTGTTTATACAGCTTCGCAATCTCACCAATAATCTCCCCCTATTTGATTGTTAAACCTAACAAAAAATTAATAGAGATGATAACTCAACTAACAACTAGAATAAGTAAAGTTCCAAGACTTGTAAATAATGCTACTAATTTTCTGGATCACATTTTGCATCTCCAGATTTCTTGAGTAACTAAAATGAAAGATGCTTGTTCCTCTAGCACTGAACTGATCTTCAAGTAGTCTTATCTTCATTTCATTAGTTCTTCAAATCTCTGCCAGATAACACTTCTTAGTCTTGAAGTAATCATCAACAACTTCTTTTGTACAACCGTATTTCCTATTGAGAAGCACATATCTCTCTTGCTTTTCCCCTACCAGAGCCAACTACTTCCCTTACGAAGAACAGTGATGAACCAATACCACTTCTTTTGATCCCTAGAAGATCACCTTCATTTACCACTTCTCCCGTATAAAAGCATATCATTTGGTATTTATACTTAGAACACAACTAATCATGCTAAAATCATGATTTTGATTTCAGTGAATTCTAGAGATATAAATATCGCTAAATTCACTAGAATCAAACTCTCATAATTAATTTAATAACAATTTAGTTACAATCAATATATTAGATATCAATTGTTAACAGATTTAGTTATAATTAATCATGCTGCTTATTTATTTTAAGTTAATTTGAATTATGGAGCAAATAAAATTATTGAATTGCTTCAATTTCCATAATCCAAACTTACTGAAATAAATAAATATTAAATATCAATTAGATAGATATTAATACTTAAATATTCATTATTATCTTTGAATAATTACCGATAGTATATATGACTTATACACATGGCAATTATTTTCCAGATAATACTAATTTTTAGAAATACTTTCTAAGCATATAAAATATTGAGAGTTTTATACACATAACTTAAAAAATACTTCAACTTCTAATATTAGTGATTTTAAAAATGATCATTGATTACTTAGAACAAAAATTTTAATAATATCACTAAGACTAAAAGTATCACACTTATTCGTACATGATATAAATAACTATGTTGCATATTATTTTAATGTAATTTAAATTATGAGACTGATATGACATGGGATTATCTACAATCATAATTTAAATTAATTAAAGTAATATTTAAACTTAATGCTAGGATACTTAACTACCATAAATGTATATGATATTGTAGTCATGATAATTAAGGTAGTAGCACTAAGTACGAGGTACTGGATCACTGATAAATTCACAAGTCCTTTAAATATTGAAGATTTAATACTTGTTAACTGTTAAGAATATGTTATGAACTTGATGATAAAGTGAACAAAACACCTTAGTAGATTTAACTAAGTGTTTTTGTAGCTCTCAACGGATGTTTTACTATAGTCCCGACGGATGAACCTGATAGATCCGACGGATGACCATTGCACATCCATCGAGAGTGTAGCTTATGTGATAATAAGTCTTATAGCACATGCCTGCAAACAACAATGTATTAGTAGATGTTGTAGGATTCTTTAAGTCATGTTGACTACTGGATTGATATGCAGAATAGGTTGGCTAATTGTAAATATAAGATGACTTGTAATTCTGTATAAGTGAAATAGAGTCAAGTTATAGAAAGGCTCCCGACGGATGATCTACAAAGGCTCTCGATAGATAATCAATAAGGCTCACAACAGATGACCAACATAGTCCCGACAGATGATCATATTCAAAATAGCAGTTGACATTGACAACACAGTCACATACATCAGGTGTTTACAAATGGAATATGGCAGCCTAATTACAGGATTTAGAGAACAAAAAAGCATTACCATTTCCATGCAATTATAAAGATATTCAAAGATGCTGGATAGAGTAATGAAGCAGCATGAAATTAGACTGGAAACAATTTTGTTTTACTTGTTTGTCTTTTTATCATGTAACTTAGAAGTATATAAGCCAAGTGTAGCAAGTAGAACAACAACAAACTAAGCAAGCATTATTCTCAGAGAGATAGAAAAAGTTGTATCTGTTAAGCATCTCTTTGTAATTCTGTAAGTTCACTTGTAAGCAGCTGTGTGCTATTCAAGCATCACAGAGTTCTCATCTATATATATATATATATATATATATATATCTGGTGGATAAGTTCAAATCCACCACAAAGTTTTAAAGCCTTGTGTTTTATTGCTTTGTGTTTTGATTTCTATTTCACTTTCATTCCGCACTTATTGTAAAATTGAACACAGTTATATATTAAGTAAGAACATTCTTAAAATCAGTAAAAGAAGCTAGAATTACATTCAACCCCCCTTCTGTAATTCTTATTACATTGATTGGGAATAACAATTGGTATCAGAGCAAGCTCTTGAAGAAAAAAGAGTTTAAAGATCACAACAATTAACAAGATGAAAAGAAAAGACGTTGGAGTAAAGATTCCATTTTTGGACAAAGACAACTATCACCATTGGAAGGTGAAGATGCACCTGCATCTCCTATCTCAAGATGAAGCATATGTGGACTGCATTGAGAAAGGTCCACATGTCCCTATGAGAGCTGCTACAGGAAATGAAGCATTAGTCCCAAAACCATAAGCAAAATGGTCAGATCCAGACAAAGAACAAGTTCAAAAGGATAAAAGGGCCATGAACATTCTGTTTAATGTTGTTGACAGTGATATGTTTGACAACATCATAAACTACAAGACTGCTAAGGATGTCTGGGATACAATTCAAGTTATGTGTGATGGAACTGAGCAAGTAAGGGAGAATAAGATGCAACTCTTGATTCAGCAATATGAGCATTTCCATAGCGAAGAAGGTGAGTCACTCACTGATATTTTCAGTAGATTCCAAAAATTACTGAATGCTCTAAAATTGCATGGAAGGTCTATCAAATAAAAGACTCAAACCTCAAATTCCTTAGATCTCTACCAAAGGAATAGAAGCCTATGACAGTCTCATTGAGAAATTCTCAAGATTATAAGGAGTTCACCTTGGATAGATTGTATGGTATCCTAAAAACCTATGAGCTTGAAATAGAGCAAGAAAATGAGAAGGAGAATGAGATAAAGGTTGAAATTATTGAATCTGCACCAAACTCAAAAGTTTGTGAAGGCAAAGGAAAGGGACTGGTAGCTGAGCTTGAAGACCAGCTTAGTCAAAATGACATGGATGACATAGATGAACATCTTGCTTTTCTATCCAGGAGATTTTCCAAGCTCAAATTCAAGAAGAATTTTGGAGCAGTCAAGTCAAACAGAAAAATGGTTGATAAGTCTAAATTCAAATGTTTCAAGTGTGGCTTGGCAGGTCATTTTGCTAGTGAGTGTAGAAAGCCTGCTTCTGGAAAAAGAAGTTTGAGGTTGTTGATTACAAGCAAAAATACTTTGAGTTGCTCAAGCAAAAGGAAAGGGCTTTCATTACACAAGAAATTGATTGGGCTGCAGATGGATTGGAAGAGGATGAAGATACAAGCTATGTCAATCTAGCACTTATGGCCAAATCAGATGAAACAGAGACAAGTTCATCAAGCAATCAGGTAATCACTACCAACCTAGCCCATTTATCTAAAGCTGAGTGGAATGATGGCATATATTGTAACACCCCCAAATCCGGGGTCAGGAATCTGGGTTGTCACGAGTTCTATTTTCCTTAATATTACTTAATCTTTAATCAAAACTACTACTGTATACTGTGACCCCTTTCTTTCACACACACATACACACAGGTTAGAGTCTCATAGAATGCACCGATACAATACTGAACCATAATAATATGTTGATTCAACAATTATTACATTCTTCCAAATATCTCTAGAAAACATTCTACTGATTACTACTTCTAATTGAAGCGTAATCTAAAGTCCAATATAGACCTAACTTAAGGGCTATAATGACTCCCATAATTCAACTTAAACAAATCATGCTAGGATAACTAGCCTCCTACCAGCTTAATCCTTCACTTCAAGCCAGTCGTATGGACTAATAGATATCGTAGACTTCCTTTCTTTTTTCGATGGAACGGCCACATTACTATCTGTGGGATTGGAAGAATAAACAACAAGAATGAGCAAAGAATGCCCAACAAGTTCTCCCAATAACTATCCACTTATATAAAAAAAGGAATATACCCCGATAGGAGTAATAGGGAAAAGAATCAAACCTTTATACCCTTTAGGTCATTCCTCAATATCAACATCTTTTATAAACCTCAAACCTTTATAATTCTCTAATAGTTCAAGTTATTAAAGAATATACTTTTCATTCCTTAACCGATTTATGAAAAATCATTTCCCACCACCTAAGCTGTAATATAAATTAATCACAACAATTGCACAATCCCTTTTTCAATAATCAACATCAGTACAAGATGTTCCATAACCAAACAATCTTAACAACCTATTCTGTTGTTAGATTAACACAATCCAGTTATTCTATTTATTGTCATAATTTATATGTGACAATTCAATTTATAAACATTTTAATAATTTCTTTTTCGAGGGGCTGGGACTTTCAACCAACTGGATATGATTAAAAGATGATCAGTCGTTTCAATCATGTCCTTCCGAGGGACCGTTTTACTATTAGTAGATGGGCAAGAACACTTTTCGAACTTGAACAGGACAAGAACACTTTTCGAACTTGACCCGATGATTGACAGGAACACTTTTCGAACATGACGAAATCATCCTTTGGCAACACATGGGCCAGAATTAAAATGGCTGGACCGGCACCCTGGCCTCTTACGCATAATTACCGTATTACCGGTATTTTCAATCCGCGGTACCGACGTTTATGTCGGCCGCAATCTCATTTCAAGAGTATGATGACCCCTTCCGGTCGCATCTGCTAGAGCATTATAGAAAATGATCCCTGCATGAACCGAGTCCCCTGAGTTATCAAAACCCTTTATTATTATTTTTTTGATATTCATCTCATTCTTATAACTTTATTCTCATTGTTATGGTTATTCACCTCAACCATCATCTCATTATTGGTTATCCATTAGGAAATTTTATTAACCAACGAACATTCACTAACTGACCAGGAAGCCTTAACAATTGCTAGATTAATTAATAATCTCTTATATATTGATTCAAAATAATACTTTTTAGAATACAACATTTCTTTGAATCTTAATTTAAAGGAAAACCCTTAGTCAATATTTGGAAATAATTAACTAAATAAAATAAATTTAATTAAATAGTTAATTCCAAGATGTCTTAATAAATGTATAATTAATGAAATTATGAATACACCATTTTCTGAGATTGGGTTGTGATAATATCATTTACTATCCTCAATCTGGCATTTAATAATATTAAATACCCCAATATCTGATCCTCAAAGAAAGAAATAATATACAGTCATATAATATTCGAAGGAACAATCTTCGATCTACGATGACTACTGTCAGAAAAAAGGTCGGCTTCCGGTCGACGTAATGAATACAGAAATAGTCTGAAAATACTTCCTCATTTATTTGAGTCTACTTCTCTTAATAGTTCTTCCCTATTCTAGGGATTCACAAGTCCTTAAATATATTGTACTTATGTAGCCATGCATACCTAAGCAAAATCCTCCATTCATATTTAGTCTATGCACATATATACATATGAACACTTTATGATGAACAATATCATAAGGTAGAGAAGTCAATAGTTAAAGATAGAAATCTTTCCTTAACGATGCGAATATAAATGCGAATGTAAACTCCCATGTGACTGCGAGAATCCTGGGTTATGTCGAGGTGCTATAACGCTGAAAAAAGTAGGGTTAGCAACTAGTGCTAACCTATACCACTTAAACTATCACATACAATCCAATGCATAACTGCTATACACAATTGCCATTTTCACTAGTCGATGCTACACATATCTTAAAGGACACATAAGCATGTTATTTACCCACATTGCATCCTATGACTTAGCAAAATCCAAGTTCTAACTCAATTTTATTCATTCACGCTTCCCGTTATTTTGCTTACGGTTTTCCATGGATGTTGCTTACTTCATCATTTTTATAAAATCGAAAAATAATCATTTTAATCCAAAACTTTCACGAGGAGTTTCCTAACTGACCCTAGCATGTCATACTAAAGTTTCAGGATTTTCTCAGTCCTTCTAAGGGGTGAAATGATAGTCTCAAAACTGCACTTAAGCAAAGTTTGGTTTCGCGAAACAACGTTCACTAAAATGGACATAACTTTTAAACCGTAAATGCATTTTACGTTGTTCTTGCGCTCACGTAAACTACATGACAACCTCTACACATATACACAGTTAGATGGTAACAAATGGACAGGCCTCATTTCATGATCTCAGTAGTTTTAGTGGCTAACAAAAATTTGGCATTACGACGGCTATAACTATTCGATTTCCAAAATCAATCCATGTCGAAAATCAACCCAATTAAAAATCATAATCCATACCCTAACCATTAACAATTAAATCAAGCTCATAACAATCAACTTTCACAACACTCATCCAAACACATACTAATAAACAAATCCAAATTAACACCAATCATCCATTATACTAAGCTCTTAACTTTTGCTAACACATAATTACTAAATCATCATCAAAACTCAAACTCAATATCAAGATTCTTGGAGTCCATACCTTCCTTGAGGTGTCTTAGCCACCACAAAACTTTGCACTACCCTTGTATAGCCTTAAACTAGCTTAGCTCATCCATGGAATCAAGAAACAAAAGTTAGTTTCTTGGAGTTACTATTGGTTTGATTGAAAGAACTGGAAACATGAGGGTCTTACCATCCTTATCTGGACGAGGATTGTGAACAAGAGTTGTAGATCATCTCAAGATGTTACGACCGGAATTTTTGTAATATTATCTATTGATTTCGTATGATATTAACGCCGAATGTAAATATACTTAATGGTTGTACTTTGTGTGAATGAAAATTTCTGCATTATAAATTTGTTGTATGTAGTATATGATTTTTCAAAACAAAAGTTTATTTATTTCCTTTATTTTTGATTTATAAGGAATATTCTAAGCCTTGGAAAATTTTTCTTTTAAAAGTTATTTTGTTCACAAATTTTGAGAGTGATTTTATAAAATTTCTAAAAATCTAAGTTATTTTATGGTATAAATTTTGTAATTTTTGAACTTTTATTTTATTTTATAAAATTAAATCTTTGAAAATTTGTTGCTTAGTAATTATCAAATTAAATGGTTACCCTTGCATGCAAATACTCTTCTATTCAATTAAGGGACAAGGAAGGCATTTCCAACCCCACTCACTTTCATTCTACTAGCCAAATTACCACTTTGTCCTTGCATGCAAATCTACCTAACTATGTTGGAATGTTACTCTTGTAAATTCTCGTATCCAATCACTTTTGGTCAAATAAAAACCAAACAAATATGATTATCACTCCACTTTCACTCCACCATTTCCAAACCCCTCCTTTCTTCCCCTCTCCTCTAGGCCCTCCTTCCTCTCGGCATTTTGGTCGAGCCCCACCCCCCTCTTTTCTTTCTTTTTTTTCATTCAAGCTTCTATCTCCCATTCAAGTAAATGTTACTTCCTATATCTTGATCATATATAATTCAAAGAGTTTTGAGTGAAAAGTTTAAGTTTTGAGTTTGCATGTCAAAGTTTAGTTGGAACTCAAAGTACAATCTTGATTCTTATGGATTTAAGGTTGTATTTGAGAGAACTACAAGGAATGGTGAAATGCCAAGTCATGAGAATAAGGCCCTTGATTTTAAATGGTCATTTCCCTTCCACTTCATTCGGCCATGACCTTGAGGGAGCCGAATGAATGGTTCTTGAGGTTGTTTTGTTGCCTTGTTTCATTTTTATGTGTCTTTGGTGGTGATAACATGAAATTTGTATCAAAAACTTGATAAAACCCTTTGCATACTAAGTGATCATTTAGTTATAATTTATGCTAGGCTTGCATGTTGATTTCATGGTAAAATTTAATTGGAAAGCATGTTGTTTTGGTTTATAAGACTCGAAGTCATGCATGCATGTAGATTTCTCTTGGAATTTTGGAAGTTTTTGATCATTTGGATTGATTTTGTTAGTAAGCCTTAATTTCAGTAGGGATAAGATATTAATATTGATTAGTGCTCCTTGATATGTGATATTAATTCATATATATCTAAAAATATATATATATATAACTTGTCGTTTTCAAAAACTTGATGACTTGTAAATTGTGTAATGTGATTTCCTTTGTTTTGCTATGTTGCACCTTAGGTAAGGACGATCTCCACCAATATTATTTTGAGTGTAAGGGAGTTAATTCAGTAGAACACCTTAGTTAAGGTTTGGGTTGGGTTTTTGGTTGTTGTTGGTTGGGTTTGTTAAGTAAGAACCTTGGTGAAAAGAGAGTATTAGTTTCTGCAGAAAATCAGTTTGGTACCCTGAGGTTTAGAGTGAGTTTTGACCATGTTATTGTTGTGAAATTTGAGGACCAAGCCACCGGAAGCTAGAATTAGGAGTATATAAAAGGTTTTAGGTGTTTGTTGGAGGTTTACAAGTCGTTTGGTTAGGTGCACAAGTGGAATCACAAAATCTGTCCAGCAGGGGACAATTTTGTTGCAACTTAGAAATAGGAAGTTTTGACCATGTCATGGGTAGGCCCTCATTAGGCCCTGTTGGGCCTTAGTTAGAGGGAGTGTCAGAGGAGTTTTTCCAACCATAGTTCATAGGATTTGAGTTAGAACCATGTGTCACAAGTTAATTCAAGTCAAGGCATTTTCTGCCCAGAAAAACAGGGGAACCATGGACTTTAAGCTTAGGCCCAAGGAGGCCCAAGCTAGGCCCTTGAGCCACATCAAGTTTGGGAGACGCCTATGGTCAGAAGAGTCTAGTGTAGAAGTTTTGGAGGTAAACTTGTAGTTTAAGAGTGTCTAATGCACTCAAGAAACCATAGATGTCATTCTGAAATTTACTCCAGTGAGCACTCTCACTTACCACATAGTTTTAGAGCACTTATGTGTAAGACCTAGGTTGACCACTATGGTTGCAAGATAGTATAAATCCATTATAATTAAAGGCCCAAGTGAGGGTCAATAGGTTTTGGATAGTTTAGTAAAGGCACACTGAGTAAGGAAGCCAAAATTTGGAGACTTTGTCTAGTTTAGCAACCAAGTGACTTAAGTTGTGGGTCGAGATCATCCAAGCCTAGTGTTGCATTATGATGTGTGTGATATTATTTGATATTAAAATATGATATGTGAGTATATGTGGCTATGTGTACTATGTTAATTATAAGGTGATTATAAATTGAGTGCATACAGGCCTAAGTGCCATTTGTGTTTAATTTGGGGTTGTTAATAGGTTAAGTTGGTAAGAATATATTATAATGAGGTTATTATTATTTATGTAGGATCTCGAGATGAGGGTAAACTTGCCATAAAGGTCGAGTAAAGCTTCCAGTTGCTCCTACCAGCCAGACCAGACCAGCCTTTCTCAAGGCAAGTGATTCAACCTGTCTTTCGTATTCACTGCAAATGTGTAATAATTAGTTCATATATATTGATGCGATTATCCTGAGTCATCTTGATATACTTGAACCAAGCGATACTTAAATCTATCTTGTATTATTATAGAAATGCCATGAACCCACAAGTACATATTGATATTGCAACAGTTGTATCACGCCCGTATGTCAAGTAATTGGAATGTCATGATAAGATAAAGATTTGATATAATACTAGATTGATCCTCTTAATTAACATGCTATTGATTCCTAAGATATTGACATCTCACCCTGATGCTTGCACCCCAATAGAAACTTTACCTTGATACCTAAAAGCCAGATATTCTTCAAAGTTGTTCTTAATTGATTTGATAACCGCTTTTTCATACCCTGAAGATGGACAATCCTGTTATACCTGGGGCTAAAAATCATTTCTTCATAACTTAACACCCCTATTATTCATGAAGCTTATCTTCTTGATGTTCTAGTACTTGTACCTTGTCGAAAACCATTGCCTTAAGCCTAACTTGGCATTACTCTTTCATATTATCCAAGAGCCTTGCTAAATCTCCTTGTCAAAGTTCTTGTATATGGAAACCTTTCAATTACCCTAATATAGTAAAGTCGAGTGAATCATGGCCCTGAAATTTGGTGACATATTTCCAGTGTTTTAAGTTGATCTATAATCCCTTGATAAAAATGTTTACTACTTAAGAGATTTTATTATTAATCGGCATCAGTTTTTGAAATAATTAAAATATGGATTTTCAATCCTAAAGGGGGATAAATGTTTTCTTTGAATAGTGGATCTAGACTAAGACGCGAGTCCTTTCCATACTTATATTGTAGGCTTAAAAGTTTCCTAGGGATCCCATTAATGTTTTAGAACCCAGCGAGGTTCGGGATTACTTCGCGGCTGATCACCGGCTGTAATCCGTAGCGACATAAAATGATTTTGTTTAAGTTATGATTTTGAAAATGTTTTGATTCAAGCAAATGATGCCATCACTCAAAGTTTTATCTCTTGTTAACATTGGTTATGCCTACGCATTGTCATTCATTTATATATATCTCGATTTATGTTTTGTACCATCTAGTTTAGCACTTGTTGAGTATTTGGCTCACTCCTTGCTTTACCCTGATATTATAGCTAGCAGCTATGGTTAGATTCAAGCAGACAACAAGTAAGACCTGTGACGCCGATGCGTATGTCCGAGCTCAGGTAGAATAAGAGATAGTTTTGTGTGAGGACTCGATATTAAAATCAGTTGTAATAGATGGTAGTGTTGGGCTGTTCCAAACCCTAAACTGTAAGATCTTGGATTCAGTTATGTTTACTTTCTTTTAAATATTGTAATAGTTATATTTATTTTGTTTGTTAAGTTGGGGGTGTGACACAAGACCTTTCCAAAGAGCTATAGAAAACAATATTTGAGTGAGAAATGAAGGAGATGCAGCAGTTTTAATGTGCTGGTTCTGTTTTGGCCGAGAGCAATGGAAATGGGGGAGGAAATGCTTTTTCTTTCTTGTGTTGGTGGAATAATGTGGTGGATGATGATGGGTTGTCTTGATATTTTTCTAGGTTAATAATAGACAAAGGAGTTAGTGGAAGATGATCTCACCATTTTCCATGTGTTGGTGATTTGTGGTGAGATGAGATCATCCCTAGTTAATAAGATAATTAACTAGCCATTCCTTCCTAACTATCACTTGGTTTCTTGGTTGATCAACCATCCACTTGCCTTGCCACTTGAAAAGGTATTTGCAAGAGTCGTTATTCATTTCTTTGTCCGGTTATCACTCAATCTCGTTGATTGTTTGGTTAAATACCTCAATGGTTTTATTGATAAAATCTTTTTGGTATTTTAATACCTAAATTAATTCTCCTTTATAATCCTTGGATTTAAAATCATTCATCTTAATATTAATTCCTTAAATCCTTTAATGTCTGGTGAAAATCTCGGGGAAAAATAAAAGTGCTCTTTTTTGAAATCCGACGGCTTTTACATACACTTATTTTCACTCTCCAATAGTAATATAAGCTTAGAATTTCCATAAGAGAACTCCAATATACGAGCGTCTGATAATATTTCTTAATCAGCAAAAAATACTATTCATCAGGGTTTAGAAAAAGTACTATTCACTAGTGCTTTAATTATTACCAAAAATTGGGGTTATTACAGTCTCCCCTCCCTAAAAGGATTCCGTTCCGGAATCAGGTTGAAGACAGCTGGGGATACTTTTCTTAACATTTCGCTTTCTAGTTTCCAAGTTGATCCTTGAACATTCCGATCTTCTTGCAGCGCATCTCACTAGCACTATAGCTTTTTATTCTCAATAATCCATTCCATAATCCATACTATTCTCTGTACGCAATACTATTGTGGTTCTACTTATATTCGTTCATAACGTATCACATTTTTCATATTCGTATCGACTTGGCTATCAAGAACCTGCTTCGAATTTGGAGACAATCTTGATCCACATGTAGAAGTAGAAGAATTTATTGAGAGATCACTATGATCAATGAACACTTGTTATATTGCATAGTTAGTACAGAAGGGGGCCAGCCTTTAGTACTTGACAAGCAATTAAATAATTTGTGGTACCCTACTAGACTTCTATCACATAGACCGACAGTCGTTCGACAGTACCTCCCCTCCTTGAAGGGTTGTTCCTCTCAAGTATAAGGAAGATTAATAAGAGAGGAGAGAAGAAAAAAAATCAGAGAATTATGGAAAGATTCATGTTTGTAAAATATTATGCTAAAAATTTTACCTCTGAACTATAGAGGTTTATCAGAGAAGAACAAGAATATAAGGGTTAGTAACAAGTACTACCTTATCATAAGTTCAAATCAAACCACCTCATAATTATATCTAGTGGCATCAAAAATTTAATATCAACAAGAGAGTATCTCCAATCCAACAGTCTCTGGATCTAGGCTCTCGTTCATTCTTAATATCAATCACTTTTGAAAACTCCTTCAACATCCATAATTGAATCTTGGATTTCTTACTCGACACTATCGCTATAGGAATTCTACGTTGTACTCCAATATTGTTTATATACATACTTATAACTCTTCATCGCTAAAAAGAAATAATAAAATAATTAAATAAACACTTGGTTAGGCTATCCCTATAACCCATATACCACCATGGTTCGACTAAATAATTGGTAATCACATACCACCATACTTTACCATATATCCATTTTCATTCTGGCATTACCTCGGTTGTCATAATCTCATTACTTACAGAATCATTGTTGTAATCCTTATAGTCTATTGCTGATTTACTATAGCTCATTGTTTCCTCGTGTTCTTAATAGCTACTCGTACATAGTTCATATTTACCGCCTCACAACTTTCGAAGGAGATACAACAAATCACTATTCCTGATCCATGAAGAATGTTTCTTGGACTTGCCACAGATATGACATGAAGCAAATAAAATTACAGAAGAGTTTCATCCAAAGCAACGATGGCAGGTTAATAAAATTCTTAATCATATATCCTCAATAGGAAACTTGAAGCTTAAAGGTTCACTTAGTCCTTTTTGCATCATGGTCCCGGCTTATCTCGAGATAGGACCTTCTAAGGTAAGTAGTCTGCTCACAGGAATAAGGTTTTTTTCCCAACCACTATTACGTTTAAGTATTGCACAGTCGTCATAAGGAATGTAATCCTTCCACATTACACCATATCATGTAAGGTTTCACCCATCATCCTTTAATTCCTTTGGCACAAGCATTTATAAACTACTTTTTTATACTTAAAGTGTCAGCCACCTCATTGGCCTTTCCTGATAATAGTTCCTTACAATTAATGTCTTTTGAACCACTTTCAACTAAATTTTCTACCTAATTCCTAGTCACCGCTTATGTCAAGTGATTTTCCTTAAGTCCTTATGAAAGGAAAAATTACCATTGCCTCAATCTTTAAATATGAACATTATTCTGGCTAATTCCCAATCATACCTAGGAACTCTCTAATCTTACGTCTTTCTTGCTTTAAACAATCTCGATCTTCATTGGTCTATTCTAGACTTTCCCCTAGTTAAACACATGCCCCACCTGGCATTATTATTATTAAAATACTATAAGAATGCATCATTATTCCCTTATCATCTTTCTCAGTATTGTTCTCTTCTCCAGTCATTGACTCTCTGCCTTCATTCACCATTTGTTCTTGGCATAATTTGATCCTTCCCAACAACACTGGTTGCATATAAGTCTCAAATAACTTTTCGGTATCCACACCTTCTTGAGTTTCTCTTTCCTACTAAAGGCATCAGCCACCATATTGGCTTTCCCCGGGTGATAGAGAATTCATAATCCTAACCCTTGATCAGCTCTAACCATCTTCCATGGCACATGTCAAGTTCTTTCTGGGCAACAATGTACTCGAGGCTCTTATTCCTCTTTGGTAAACTTTCTAAGGTTATCCTCAATCTTTCTTCCTGTATTCCCAGGTACAAGGCACATCAAGATATCGCTTACTAATCTATGACCTCTTTGTCTATATATAGTTTCTGAAAACTCTCTTCACTGATCTTCAAAGGTTGTTGCTACCTTAATCAATCTAATTTATATTGTCAAAACTCATAATGTCCCTATTAGGGTAAAATGCCATCCTTTGTGCATCCCCCCGAGATTATCTTAAGTTATCACTATTATATCCTCAATTCCATTTTGAAAAGGTACTTACATCCATCCATTGATAATTCAATTCGTCTATCCCTGATAAGGGTATCTACTCAATCATTCCCATATTAATAGTCTATATATCGTTTCATGTTAACATCCCTTTTTCAGACTGATGTCAATCTATATGGCCTCCAAAATACAATAACGTTTAACTGTACTTCTTACAAATATTAAGCCATTATACAATTTTCACATCCTGCTGATCAATCTTTAGAATCTCTACAAACTTTGATAAATCATTTGCCTCAGTCATATTATGTATATGGTAGTTATAACCTCCCAACATCATATATCGTAGATCATTGTACTTATATTTCTAACTTACCATCGGAACAATCATATGCACATAAATAACTTCAGTAATTGTTATTTCTACTCATCAAGCTCCATAAATAATTTACATTTAAGCTTTAACTTGCATGCAACCCTATTTACACAAAAATCTAGTAGTTCTCGAATTGGCCAAAACAGGTGCCTTGGTGAAATCGAGTAGAAGGGTGCTTTGGCTATATTAGTTTACACAACAGTTCTAACCATCATCCTGAAGGTCCGTGTTGTCGGTGCTTGATTAGACGCAACCCAACTTCATCTTGATACTGTTGGTCTAGTTACTTTACACTCCTTTTTTGAGTGGCCCACCCGGCCACACTTGTAACAAGTAAGATTTAAGGATTTAATATTAGAAGTGCGTCGCTGACAATCGCTGGCATAGTGCCCCACTTGTCCACAATGGAAACAATTTACCCTGAGCATTTTACAGTCCCCTCTATGCTTTCTCCCGCATATTTTATAATCTGGCAGTAGGGGCCTTGTCTGTCCTGACTGGGATCCCCTAAACTGCCTGACGCCCTAGCCAACACTCATCCCTTCCGATCTCGTAGCCTCTCAACTTTTTCTAACTTGAGATGCTTGTCCCTTACGAAACTTGTTTGGAAGGTTCCTATCAGTGGAACTTCCCTCCTAACTCTCAAACCTTCTCTTTCTATTCTCTCTCTCTTTCCGTACCTGTTCACTCCCTTTCTCCACGATAGTAGCTTTCTGTACTAGGGTAGCATAATTTGTTAGCTCTAACACAGACACACTATTTTGAATCCATAGGTTCAGCCCCTGCTGAAACCTTCTTACCTTTTTCACTTCAGTATCTACAAATTCTAGCACGAATCTTGACAATTCAGTGAATTTTGCATCATACTCCGCTACACTCAAGTTATTCTGCTTTAGTTCTAAAAATTTAGCTCCATCTCACCCTCCATGTAACTGGGAAAATATTTCTCCAAAAATAACTTGGTCAAACTAGCCCAATTCACCACTCCATTCCCTTCCATATTCTTTTTAGACTCCCACCAAAAATTTGCCTCTCCCTTTAGTAAGTACGTGGCAAAAATAGTTTTCTGATTCTCAACTACCTGCATAATCTCAAAGGACTTCTCTAATTCCGTTTAGCCAGGCCCTAGCTACCACAGGGTCGGCTGTTTCCTCAAACTCGGGAGCTTTCAGTGATTTAAAGGTCTGAAAGGAATTGGCCACAGTGTGTTGGGGAACGGGCGGTTGCCGCGGGTTTGGGTGGCGATCTAAATTTTGTCTCAGCAAGTCCTTAATTTGACTCATTGAATTTACTTCTGGTTAACCTCCCTGGTTTCCGGTGTCTTGTTCATTATGATCTTCGGGGATATCTCTATCTGAAGTACTATTGGTTTTACTGGCTTCATTCTCTGGTTCAGAATGTGCTCTTTTAACTCTCTGTCTGGGTGGCATACTCCTAAAATTTCTAAAACACTTACATTAATTTTACATCCAGGTTACCTAAAAGTATTCTCAATCATTCCCTTACCGCTGATCACCTTACATGATCGGTGTCCATTTCAGCGTCGAAATAAATTAAATGTAGTTAATATTATCCACTTAAGGAAAAAAAGGATTTTATACCCATTTGAGTCAAGTATATACATAAGATTTCTGGAACATCTTTCGGCTAAATTGCAGTAACTATATACTTGGTTTCTTATACCAGTCTTATCAAGACTCACCCTAGGCTCACTTGTCTTCTTTCTATTAACTTCAGAGATCACCATCTTGCTTGTTATACCATTATATAACCTTATTAAAGTCAGACCATCCATTCGAAATCTCCTTACTTTCCAAGGTAATCCCTCATAGTCTATCGTACCAGGTATAATCTTGATAATATTCTTGAAGTATATAATAAATCTCCCTTAAAGGAACAATGTCCTCAATACTATAATAAACACTACCTCTGGCGAAATCGTTGTCCACAGGGAATTTAAAATCTCGCATACCAAGAAATTCCTCAACTTATTCCAGGTAATAAGTAACATTACTTATACAGCGAAGTTAAAGGTTTTTTTTGGTCCTTGTATATATTGTTTTCTTAGAGCAACTATACAGGACTAGGAGCAATAACTTCATGTCATCTGAGTCATCCAATGGTATTGGCACTTGCTGTTTCCACCTCAACTGACTCTTGAGATTCTGCTCTATATCCTATATCAATGCCTTGGATAATTCATAAATTTTCAAAGTATCTTCTCAGCATTCTCAAAATCCTCGCCTTGTGCCCTAGAAGGGCCAACCTCATATGATACCCTAGTCATAAGTGGAACAGCGGCACACTAGCCATCTTATCTCTCTCTTGATGCTTGATCCTTGCTTTATCAAACTTTCTCACCGCCCCTCTTATTTGGGCCAAAGTAAACCTATCACTATCAATCTTGGTCTCTAACATTGCTATAAGCTCTCTATCATCCTTATACATCAATTCTATATCTCACTCTTATTGAGATAGAGTCATATAGGGTCCCCTATAATATAATAAGGAGCCTAATGGTTCTTGTTCATAAATCCTCCATCTATGTTTCACAGCTTTCTCTCATCTTTCAGTACTATATCCCGTAGTCCAACTATGAATTCGATATGGATTCTCAGTTCTCTTTATTATAACTAAGTCCCTTACGCTCACGTCTCTGAGTACTGTAACCTTTGCTCTGATACCAATTCTGTAACACCCCAAATCCGGGGTCAGGAATATGGGTTGTAACGAGTTCCATTTTAATTAATATCACTTAATCTTTAATCAAAACTACTATTGCATACTGTGACCCCTTTCTTTCATACACACACACACACACAAGTTAGAGTCTCAGAGAATGCACCGATACAATACTGAAGCATAATAATATATTGATTCAACAATCATTACATTCTTCCAAATATCTCTACAAAAGATTCTACAAATTACTACTTCTAATTGAAGCGTAATCAGAAGTCCAATATAGACCTAACTCAAGGGCTATAATGATTCCCATAATTCAACTTAAACAAATCATGCTAGGATAACTAGCCTCCTACCAACTTAATCCTTCACTTCAAGCCAGTCGTATGGACTAATAGATATCGTCGACTTCCTTGCTCTTTTTCGATGGAACGACCACATTGATATCTGTAGGGTTGGAAGAATAAACAAAGAGAATGAGCAAATAATGCCCAGCAAGTTCTCCCAATAACTATCCACTTATATAAAAAAGGAATATACCTTGATAGGAGTAATAAGGAAAAGAATCAAACCTTTATACCCTTTAGGTCGTTCCTCAATATCAACATCTTTTATAAACCTCAAACCTTTATAATTCTCTAATAGTTCAAGTTATTAAAGAATATACTTTTCATTCCTCAATCGATTTATGACAAATCATTTCCCACCACTTAAGCTGTAATATAAATTAATCACAACAATTACACAATCCCTCTTTCAATAATTAACATCAATACAAGATGTTCCATAACCAAACAAACTTAACAACCCATTCTATTTTTAGAATAACACAATCTAGTTATTCTATTTATTGTCATAATTTATATGTGACAATTCAATTTATAAACATTTTAATAATTTCTTTTCCGAGGGATTGGGACTTTCAACCAATTGGATGTGATTAAACGATGATCAGTCGTTTCAATCATGTCCTTCCGAGGGACCATTTTACTATTAGTAGATGGGCAAGAACACTTTTCGAACTTGACCAGGGCAAGAACACTTTTCGAACTTGACTCGATGATTGACATGAACACTTTTCGAACATGACCAAATCATCCTTTGGCAACACATGGGCCAAAATTAAAATGGCTGGACCGGCACCCCGGCCTCTTACGCATAATTACCGTATCACTGGTATTCTCAATCCGCAGTACCGACGTTTATGTCGGCCGCAATCTCATTTTAAGAGTATGCTGACCCCTTCTGGTCGTATTTGCTAGAGCATCATATAAAATGCTCCCTGCAGTAACCGAGTCGCCTGGGTTATCAAAACCCTTTAGTATTATTATTGTTATTCATCTCATTCTTATCACTTTATTCTCATTGTTATGGTTATTCACCTCAACCATCATCTCATTATTGGTTATACATTAGGAAATTTTATTAACCAACGAACATTCACTAATTGACCAGGAAGCCTTAACAATTGCTAGATTAATTAATAATATCTTATATATTGATTCAAAATAATACTTTTTAGAATACAACCTTTCTTTGAATCTCAATTTAAAGGAAATCCCTTAGTCAATATTTGAAAGTAATTAACTAAATAAAATAAATTTAATTAAATAGTTAATCCCAAGATGTCTTAATAAATGTATAATTAATGAAATTACGAATACACCATCTTTCTGAGATTGAGTTGTGATAATATCATTTACTATCCTCAATCTGGCATTTAATAATATTAAATACCCCAATATCTGATCCTCAAAGAAAGAAATAATATATAGTCATATAATATTCGAAGGAATAATGTTCGATCTACGATGACTACTGTCAGAAGAAAGGTCGGCTTCCGATCGACGTAATGAATACAGAAATAATCTGAAAATACTTCCTCATTTATTTGAGTCTACTTATGTAGCCATGCATACCTCAAAAAAATCCTCCATTCATATTTAGTCTATGCATATATATACATATTAACACTTTATGATAAACAATATCATAAGGTAGAGAAGTCAAGAGTTAAGGATAGAAATCTTGCCTTAACGATGTGAATATAAATGCGACTGCAAACTCCCATGCGACTGCGAGGGTCCTGGGTTATGTCGAGGTGCTATAACGCTGAAAACAAAGTAGGGTTAGCAACTAGTGCTAACTTATACCTCTTAAACTATCACATACAATCCAATCCATAACTGCTATACACAATTGCCATTTCCACTAGTCGATGCTACACATATCTTAAAGGACACATAAGCATGTTATTTATACTTACATTGCATCCTATGACTTAGCGAAATCCAAGTTGTAACTCAATTGTATTCATTCATACTTCCCATCGTTTTGCTTACGGTTTTCCATGGATGTTGCTTACTTTATCAAATTTATAAAATCCATAAGTAATTATTTTAATCCAAAACTTTAACGAGGACTTTCCTAACTAACCCTAGCATGTCATACTAAAGTTTCAGGATTTTCTCAGTCCTTCTAAGGGGTGAAATGATAGTCTCAAAACTACACTTAAGCAAAGTTTGGTTTCATGAAACAACGTTCACTAAAATGGACATAACTTTTAAACCGTAAATGCATTTTACGCGGTTCTTGTGCTCACGTAAACTATATGACAACCTCTACACATATACATAGTTAGATGGTAACAAATGGACATGCCTCATTTTATGATCTCGGCAGTTTTAGTGGCTAACAAAAATTGGGCATTACGACGACTATAACTATTCGATTTCCAAAATCAATCAATGTCGAAAATCAACCCAATCAACAATCACAATCCATACACTAACCATTAAAAATTAAATCAAGCTTATAATAATCAACTTTCTTAACACTCATCCAAACACATACTACTAAACAAATCCAAATTAATACCAATCATCCATTATAATAAGCTCTTAACTTATGCTAACACATAATCACTAAATCATCATCAAAACTCAAACTCAATATCAAGATTCTTGGAGTACATACCTTCCTCGGAGTATCTTAGCCACCACAAATCTTTGTACTACCCTTGTATAGCTTTAGACTAGCTTGGCTCATCCATGGAATCAAGAAACAAAAGTTAGTTTCTTGGAGTTATAATTGGTCTGATTGAAAGAATTGGAAAAATGAGGATCTTACCATCCTTATCTGGACGAGGCTTGTGAAAAAGAGTTGTAGATAATCTCAAGGCCTTTCCAAAGAGCTATAGAACACAATATTTGAGTGAGAAATGAAGGAGATACAACAGTTTTAATGTGCTGATTCGGTTTTGGCCGAGAGCAATGGAAATGGGGAGGAAATGTTTTTGCTTTCTTGTGTTGGTGGAATAATATGGTGGATGATGATAGGTTGTCTTGATATTTTACTAGGTTAATAATAATAAAAAAGGAGTTAGTGGAAGATGATCTCACCATTTTCCACGTGTTGGTGATTTGTGGTGAGATGAGATCATCCCTAGTTAACAAGATAATTAACTAGCCATTCCTTCCTAACTATCACTTGATTTCTAGGTTGATCAACCATCCACTTGCCTTGCCACTTGCAAAGATATTTGTAAGAGTCGTTATTCATTTCTTTATCCAGTTATCACTCAATCTCGTTGATCGTTTGGTTAAATACCTCAATGGTTTTATTGATAAAATCTTCGTGGTATTTTTAATACCTAAATTAATTCTCCTTTATAATCCTTGGATTTAAAATCCTTCATCTTAATATTAATTCCTTAAATCCTTTCGAAATCTGAAGGCTTTTACATACACTTATTTTCACTCTCAAATACTAATATAAGCTTAGAATTTCCATAAGAGAACTCCTATATACGAGCGTCTGATAATATTTCTTAATCAGCAAAAAAATACTATTCATCAGGGTTTAGAAAAAGTATTATTCACTAGTGCTTTAATTATTACCAAAAATTGGGGTTATTACATAAATGACATGTCTACTGAGTTATATCACCTGCGTTTTACACTCAAATCTCTCACTAAAGAAAAGAATAAAATTAAAGAGAACAATGTGTTTTTAAGTGAAAGAAATATTATGCTAGAGACTCAATTTGTTGAGTTTGAAAAATTGAAAATAGAATGCAAGATTGCTAAGGATGAACTAACTGAATACTTAAAGAAAGAGGAAATTTTAAGAAAGCAACTTGAATGAGAACATGAAGTGATTAAGGCATGGAAATCTTCTAGAGATGTCCATGCTCAAATCACTAAAGTTCAAGGTATAAAATCTTTCTGTGATGCAGCCTGGAAAAATAACAAGGAGAAGCTTGATTCAAATCTGGTTGAACGACTTTTAATTGACGTGGATTCGACGGATGATGAAAATTATCCATCGAATAAATAAAAGAATTATCCTTCGAGAGACAATGAGCCACATCCGTTGAGTATAAGTAAACCAGTTAACAAAGCTAAACTAGCTAAGTTGAATGAAAAGTATGGATCAGTTTCTAAGAACTTTATTCCAGGAGAAATAAGTCAAGTTAATAAGAACAAACGAGTCAATGTAGGTCATCTGTCCATCAAGCAATTGAATGATAGATTGGAGAAAATTGAAGTGAAAGCAGAGTCAAAAAGGAAAAATAATAGAAATGGGAAAGTATGAATTAACAAACATAACAACTACACACCTGATAAATATACACCAAGAAAAATCTGTGTTAAGTTTGGTAGTGTTAATCATTTATCTGTTAATTATAACCTAGCTATGCCTACTTCTATGTCTGCACCACCTTCATTTCCTAGCATGCCTACAATACCTGTTAATGTTATGCTTGCGCACAATTTGAATGCACAGTATGCTAATATGCCATTTGCACAAAATCCATATTATGCTGCATTTAGTATGCCACAAATGCCATTTAGCATGCCTTACTGGAATAACATGTTTGCACAAAGTATGCCTTTTCATGTTAACCTATATGTTCATGGTAATACTGCAATGATGAATGGTTTCAAAGGTCCAACTCAAATGACAAAGGATGAATCTAAAATACCCAAGTCAAATAAGGTCAAACCTAATAAAGCAAAGAAAAAGGCGAACAAGGCAGGACCCAAGGAAACTTGGGTACCAAAATCAACTTGAATTGATTTTGATGTGTGCAGGGAAACAAAAAGAATCTTTTGTATTTGGATAGTGGTTGCTCAAGGCACATGACTGGAGATTCTACCATGCTCACTAGTTTTAGAGAAAGAGCTGGCTCAAGTATTACTTTTGGAGATGACAACAAGGGTTATACTGTGGGATATGGCTTGATTTCAAAAGATAATGTCATCATTGAGGAAGTTGCCCTAGTGGAAGGTCTCAAGCACAATCTGTTGAGTATCAGTCAGCTTTGTGATAAGGGCAACTCAGTTTCTTTTAATTCAGAAGCCTGTGTTGTTACTAACAAGAAAAACAACAAAGTGGTTCTCACTGGAGTGAGAAAATGCAATGTGTATCTAGCTGACTTCAACTCAACAAATACAGAATCTGTAACTTGTCTTCTCAGTAAAGCAAGTCAAGATGAAAGTTGGCTATGGCACAAGAAGCTGTCTCATCTAAACTTCAAGACCATGAATGAGCTAGTCAAGAAAGAATTAGTTAGAGGTATTCATCAAGTGGAGTTTTCAAAGGATGGATTGTGTGGTGCCTATCAGAAAGGAAAGAAGATTAAAGTATCATTCAAGAAGAAGCTTGAATCATTTATTGAAGAACCTTTACAGTTACTTCACATGGACTTGTTTGGACCAGTAAATGTGTTGTCTATCTCAAAGAAGAGATATTGCCTAGTAATTGTGGGTGATTTTTCAAAGTTCTCTTGGACATATTTTTCTAAAGTCCAAAGATGAGGCTAGTGAAATCATCACCAATCAAATAAGGCAAGTTAACAATCATCCTGACTTCAAAGTTAGAAGAATCAGGAGTGACAATGGAACTGAGTTCAGGAATTCTGTGATGAGAGTGTTTTGTGAAGAGTATGGAATCATGCATGAGTTTTCTGCAGCTAGAACTCCACAAAAAAATGGAGTGGTAGAAAGGAAAAATAGATCTCTTATTAAAGCTGCAAGGACAATGCTAGAAGAATCAAAGTTACCGACATATTTTTGGGCTGAAGCTGTGAATACTGCATGCTACACTCAGAATATTTCTTTGGTCAATCAAGCAAAATGCATGACACCCTACCAATTGTTCAAGAATAGGAAGCCAATTCTAAATTTTCTTCATGTCTTTGGATGCAAATGCTACATTCTAAGGAATTAGACTGAATATCATAGAAAATTTGATGCTAAAGAAGATGAAGGAATCTTTGTTGGATATGCTGTTGGAAAAGCATATAGAGTCTACAATCTCAGAACAAACATTGTTATGGAATCTGTACATGTTGTGTTTGATGATAAGAAGATTGAAGGACTAAAAGATGAAGGTTTCCATGATAGCCTCAAATTTGAAAATGTTGAGATGATTTGTGATGACAGTGATGATGATAGTGATCAAGAAACAGTGGCTAAGGATAATGCAGAAAAGACTATCTTTAATGATGCACAAAATTCAGCATCAGTCAAGTTACATAATGCATCATCCATCGGTAGACAATCAGCTTCATCCCTTGGGATACAAAGTGCATCATCCGTCAGAATAATAAGAGAAACTGAAAGTCAAAATAGATCACTTACAGAAAGAACTCCTTCTTCAAATCAAAGATCCACAAACTCAGGGGGAGTTTCTTCTAATCAAAACTCAGTCACACATCAAGATAACAATGAGGCCTCTTCGTCTAGAGCTAATCTACCACAATAGAGAAAATGGACTAGAGATCACCCTTTTGAGCTCATTATTGGGGATGTATCTTCTAGAGTTCAAACAAGAAAAGCAACTCAAAAAGAATGTCTGTATAACAACTTTCTCTCAAAGGAAGAACCAAAGAAGGTAGAAGAAGCTCTATTGGATCCTGAATGGGTTTTAGCTATGCAAGAGAAGCTAAACCAATTTGAGAGGAATAAAGTATAGAAGCTGGTACTCAAGCCCAAAGGAAATAATCCAATTGACACCATGTGGGTATTCAGAAACAAGATGGATGAAAATGGCATAGTTGTCAGGAGCAAAGCTAGATTGGGTGCTAAGGGCTATTGTCAACAAGAGGGAATATATTTTGATGAAACTTTTGCTCTTGTTGCAAGACTTGAAGCCATCAGAATTTTCTTAGCCTATGCAGCCCATGTTAATTTCAATGTCTATCAAATAGATGTCAAAAGTACCTTTCTGAATGGAGATTTGGAGGAGGAAGTCTATGTCAGTCAGCATCCTGGTTTTGAAGATCTAAATTTTCCAGAATATGTCTACTATCTTTTGAAAGCACTTTATGGATTGAAGCAAGCACCTAGAGCCAGGTATGATACTTTGTCAAATTTTCTCTTAGAAAATCACTTCACAAGAGGTACTGTTGACCAAACTTTATTCTTTAGAAATGTTAATGGCTCTAGTATACTTGTTCAAATTTATGTAGATGATATTTTATATTTGGCTCTACAAATGAAAAACTTTGCAAAAAGTTTGCCAAATTGATGCAAAGTAAGTATGAAATGAGCATGATGGGAGAACTAACTTACTTTCTTAGTTTACAAGTTAAGCAAGTTAGTGATGGAATTTTTATTAGTAAAACCAAATATATTTATAATCTTTTAAAGAAGTTTGATCTAATGGATTGCACATCTGCAAAAACTCCCACGGCTACTACAACTAAACTTAAATTAAACACTACTGAAAAGTCTGTGGATATTTCAAGCTATAGAGGCATGGTTGGCTCACTTTTGTATTTAACAGCTAGTAGGCCAAATATAATGTTTGATATTTGTCTTTGTGCTAGATTTTAGGCTGATCCTAGAGAATCTCATTTAATAGCTATAAAGAGATTTTCAGATATCTCAAAAGAACACCAAAACTTGGCATTGGGTACCCTAGATATTCTGGTTTTGATCGAACTGGTTATTCAGATGCAGCTATGCAGGGTGCAAAATTGATAGAAAAAGCACTACAAGAACCTGTCAATTTCTAGAAAACAAGCTAGTGTCCTGGTTCAGTAAAAAGAAAAATTCAGTCTCTACTTCTACTGCTGAGGCTGAATATATTGCTGCTGGTAGTTGCTGTGCACGGATTCTATGGATGGAAAACCAATTGTTGGACTATAGTTTGTAAGTGGACAGAATTCCTATTTTCCGTGATAACACAAGTACAATTGCCATTACTGAAATACTAGTACAACATTCAAGAACAAAGTACATAGACATGAAGTATCACTTCATTAGGGAACATGTAATGAATGGTACTGTGGAACTTTATTTTGTTCCAAGTGAGAAGCAACTTGCAGATATCTTTACCAAACCACTTGATGAATCCACCTTCTCTAGGTTGGTAAGTGAGTTAGGTATGCTTAATTATTCTTAAATCATTTTTTTTAATTTTGCAAGTTGAAATGCAACCAGAAACTTAATTGATTCTTCTGTTTTGAATGAAAATTTTGGCTAAGTCAAAATTTACATCTCAACGGATGTTCATTATCCATCAAGTTTGATGATCCATCGAAATATAATAGGTTGGTTAAAATTAATTACTTTTCTGGATTATTTTAAACCCGACGGATAATTTTTTTATTCCCATCCGTCGAATTGTAAACATCTTAGTCGTTAAAGTTCTGAACATTATCCATCGGTTTACTTACAGTCTGTAAGTATATCACGACTGATAATTGACAGAATTTTGACAGTCTATTTTACTTTTAAACGGCTATTTTGGGCAATTTTCATTGGGTCTTTAATTTTTACCTTTAATTTTTATCCCATTTTATCTAGGAATACATAAAAGCCTTACTTCAAGTTTATTTTAGCTTTTATCTTTCTCTACTGCAATGAACCGCTCTCTTCTTCCTCAAAGCAAAACCCTCTTTCTTTCTGCAAATTTCCTTGCTTTAACAATGGCACCAGTAGTCAAGATCATGTCTCATTCAGGATTCATTTATGAGAAGAACAATATCCTGGCTCTTGTGAACAAAGAGATTCCAGCCTCTGAAGATCATCACAAAATGATGGATTTTGTGAAGGGATGCAAGCTTAGCTATGCCATGTTGGAATCACCCACAATATACTGTGAAGTTGTGGAGGAGATGTGGACCACTGTTATGTATCAGGAAACTGATAAAACATTTAATCTCTCTATTAAAGGTAAGGAATTTTGTATTAACAGTGATACTATCCAAGTATGCTTTAAAATTCTTGAAAACACTACTATTAAACCACACACATATGCTAATTTAGTTAACTTACTTAATTCTATTGGCTATGCACTTCCTACCACTAAGTTAAGTGAAATTATGAGGCTAGGTCTTAGGAAAGAGTGGAGTTTTCTATGTGATGTAGTTACCAAAATGTTTTCTGATAAGATAAGCAACTTTGATTCTATCAATACTACCATACTTAACATGCTCTACATGCTACTTACTAATAATTATTATAATTTTAGTGATGCTATAATGTTTGAGTTAGGTTACAAGTTAGGGGAGATCAAAAAGAGATCTAGAAATGTTTATTATGCTAAATTCTTTATGATTATTGCTAACCATATTTGTGAGGACCTTGTAATTGATAACCCAACCAACAAACTGGATTATTGGGTTCAAAAAAGGAGAATAATTGCAAATTTAAACAGAGCTGATCACCACAAGGAGGTGCCCCTTGTTTATTTGCCTATCATGGAGGGTCCTCAGGTAAGTGAGGTTAATGCTTATGTCCCTACTCTTTCTACCTCTCAAGTTTCTTTTCCATTGACTGTGGCTATGATATCTGTGTCAATGACCCAACAGATGCCTACCCAAGCCACAAAATCCAAACCTTCAAAATCCAAATCAAAGAAACCACACTCTGGTGTCTCTCAAAAGATGCCAGTTTCAAATCTACCAAAAGCAAAGAAGAGAGTGTAAAGGTGCATACAACTGCCTCCATGCAAAGAGCTAAAGATGCCATCTCAGCCATACCTCCCACAGCTGGTGATGATATTGACTATGAAATTGGTGGTTCTGAGGATCTATTTGGGGATGAAGATGATGAAGAAGAGGAGCTCATAGATTTAGGGAGAAAATCTTGTTCAAGCAGGAATGCAAACATTCCATCATGGATGTTTAGCAAATAATACAATGAGCATCATTTCAAGTCAACCCTGATCTCTCTCATCAAGCAAACCAATACAGCTCTTCAAGCCTCCACAGATGCCAACACCACAAGTTTGCTACAAGCTCATCTCAACTCTCTTCAGTTACATCAAATATCAAATCTCAAACAGACTCAGGAGGTAGATGCAATTAAGGCCTCTATGGAGTCTTAGCTTCCTGAAGCTACAATGAGAGATCTAATCAAAGACTCAGAAAGGAGTCTGAAACAAACTCCAAAATTGATGTTGTTAATAGAAGGGTGATTAACCTAGAGAGTGAGTTGACTAAAATCAGACTCAATCAAGCTCATCAAACTATACTTATTTAACAGCCGGTGGTTGCACATACCAAACCTAAAACTTCTCAACTTGATGCTAACAAAAAGGGGGAGAAAGGCTCAATTACCTCAGTTAGTCAAGGAGCTGCAAGTGAGGGGGAGACAGTGCTAAAGATAAATGTCAACAAGGTAATTGTTCCAGAAATTACCTTCACTAAGCCACAAGTGATGGACAGTATAGATTTGATCAATATCAAGGTAGCTGAACTGAATGAAATGTGGAAGGAAATTGACAAGAAGATTGAGCAAAAATTTGGTCAAGTAGGGGAACCAGATAAGATCTTAAATCACTTCTCTCAAGTCAAACAAATCTCAGTGAATGAAATGAGTCTAGGTAATTTAGAAAAGGGCCAACCTTCATGTATAAAGTCTCTAAAAGTCAACTTGGTTTTGAAGCCCAAAAGAAACTACCCAAAGTCATCTGATAAAAATCCCTTGGATCTTATATTTGAGACTCCAAGACTAGATGAAAAGAAACTGTTGTCAAGGTCCATTGTATTTATCAAAGATCCAACTGGCTCAGTGCTAAAGAGAAGAATTGCTAAGATCTACAGGAATGGGAAAGAAATCTGTGTGGTGGCTGGACACCCTCAGTTTGCAGAAGCTAAGAAGAAAAGGAGAGAATCAAGCAAGAAAAGAAGCAACTTTAGATGCTAAGAAGCTCAAATAGAAGAAAATGAAAGCTGCTATAGTATCCAAGCTTTAAACTGTAAAAACTGCAACTGAGATTTCTGAGAAACAACCTGTGGTAGCTGAAGATCAGGATCAGAAAATGCACAAGGAACCTCAACAGAAAAGGAAGTTCAGATACAAAATCCTTCCCAAAAGAAGATTGGACTTCAATGAAGATCAGATGGAAGATTACATTCCCAACCAGTCTACATCTACAACTTAAACATCCAAGCCCTCAGAGGTACAGGATGAATTTAAGGTGGATCCTATAAAGAACTTTCATGGTGAGCCAATAGTTCTCAAAGATGAGCCCATAGACTGGGATAGTTTGCCTCTTCCTGAGCTTAATTTACTAATCTTCAACAAGTTAAAGAAGACAAAGACAAGAGCAATCAAGAAGGTCAAGCCTGTGAAACTCAAAACCAAAACCTTAATCAAAACTCAACCAACTGTCAACAAGAGAGATATTCTATATATTTGTGACATCAAGGAGTTTTCAGATATAAATCTCTACATGGGAACTAGAAGAAAAGAGAGCAATTAATGCTCACAGGAATCTCCCTGAAAGACCGGTGTTCAAATACAAGGGTGGGAAAGAGATCATATGGCCCCTTCACATGATTCTTCAAGAAAGTTGTTCTGTTTTGATAAAGATCTTCTCATCTTTTAAGAAAAACTTTGGATTTAATATAATTGCCAAGAAAATGGTTCTAAAGAAGATAAAAGAACTAAGGAGCAGAAAAGACTCACATGCACTTCCAAGGACTCTATCAATTCCCTCACTACACCATAGAATGGCTATGGCAACCATATTCTTAAAAATTTGAGAAATGATATTGCAATTGGTAGACCATTGTATATATATTGCAAAGACTTTTAAAATCATTGCAATTGAAGTGCAAAAAAAGAAAAAATTTAACAATTTGCTATCTATTGTAACAAGAATTGTTAGGCGTTGCAGTACATTAAAAAATTTAGCCAAATAAGTGGCGGGCTTCTGTAATTTTGCTAGGAGGGGTTTCAATAAAAAAATTGTCGGGCTTCCCAAAAAAAAAAGAAAAAAAAAGAGGGCTCATAACCTGACATAACATTTTCAGATAAAGTAAACACATGCCGCATAAACACAGCTCATAAACACAGCTCGAAGAAGAACACTGGAAGAGAGGAGAATCTGAGGAGAAATCTGAAGCTGATAACAAAGCTCGAAGAAGTTTGAAGGTCCAAAAAGGTAAAACACAGATCCTTGCTTCAAATCTTATTCCCTAAATTGATTATAAGTTTGATTACAAAATACCCTGTGATTGTTCTTCTTTTTAAATCTTAATCGATTAAGTTTTCTATGTTCAATCTTGTTTCTTGTCCTCAAAATACATTTTAATCGATTGTGCATGTTCTGGTTTTTTATTTTAGTTATTTTGTTTATTCGATTGTGTATAATTTTAATTAGGGATTTTATTTATGATTATTGTATGAGTACTGACTTTGTTATCATCGATTATAACTTTGTTTATTTGTTTTTTGATTTATTTTATAACTATGAGATCTTTCAATATGAATTTTAATTAGGAATGTTTAGGCTTGTATTGATAAAATCTTATTTTATAAATGAGATTTTATCATTATGATTTTATAATTTATGATGTATGTCTTTTGTTTCCTTCTTTGTGTAGAAAATAGGTTTGTGAATAATCAATATGACTTGGGTTTCACTTCCGAAATACAGTGAGGCCTATAGTAATGGGGTGACAGATTTTGTACAAAATGCTTTCGATAATTTTGCCACAGGATCTGAACTAAGATGCCCTTGCAAAGATTGTAGTAATCGTTTCTGGTTTTCTGAAGAAGACGTGTATGATCATCTCGTTAGTAACGGTCTGTGTCCATTATTTGTTAATTGGGTATACGAAGTGTCAACCCCTAAGTTTAAAAAAGTTGATCAGGAGATGGATTGTGATAGTGGTATGGGCCCAGGTGAAGATTTTGATAAAATGATTCGTGATGAAAGTAGAGTTAGGAATGGAATGAATGACACAACAAAAAGGTTTTATAAGCTTGTTGAGGAAGGGAAGCAACCTTTGTATCTGGGGTGTGAATAATTTACTCTTTTAGGATTTATAGTGAAACTTTACTTATTAAAGTGCACTCATGGTTTTACCGAGGGTGCCTTTAGCGGTATTCTAAAGTTGATAAAGAAGGCATTTCCCGATATAAATCTGCCTTCTTCTTTTAATGTGTCCAAAAATATGATTCGAGAATTAGGTCTTGATTATCAGAAAATACACGCTTGTCCGAATGATTGTATGTTGTATTGGGGGGAAATATAAACTTAACAAAGTGCAAATTTTGTGGGGTTTCAAGATGGAAAATTCTAAAAAACAGGACTGATGCACCTGTTTTTCCTTCACCTGTTTCTCTCGACTTAGAAGAAAAAAAGTTGAAAGTTCCTGCAAAAGTCTTATGATATTTCTCGTTCAAACCAGGGCTCCAACGTTTATTCATGTGTAAAGACTACTCTAAACTCATGACATTGCATGCACTCGAAAGAACAAAAGATGGAAAGCTACGATATCCGGCTGATGTAGAGGGTTGGAAGTCGATGGATGCTAACCATCCAAATTTTGTAGCGGACCCTCGAAATCTCAGGTTAGGTTTAGCGGCAGATGGGATTAATCCTTATAGATCGATGAATATAAGTCACAACACTTGGCCAATTATTCTAGTAAATTATAATCTTCCTCCTTGGTTGATTATGAAACCTGATAACTTAATTCTTTCGACACTAGTCCCTGGACCCGTGTACCCTGGTAATGATATAGATGTATATATGCAGCCACTCATCGCTGAGTTGAAAGAATTATGGGAAATAGGTTTAGAAACCTATGATGCCTATGCTGATGAAACATTCATGTTACGTTCGAGTCTCCTCTGGACCATTAGTGATTTTCTAGGGTATGCCATTTTATCGGGTTGGAGCACGAAGGGTAAGTTAGGTTGTCCGAATTGCCATTACTGTACTTCTTCATTGTATTTGAAGCATAGGCGTAAAGTCTACTATATGAACCACAGAAAATTCCTACCTCCTGATCACAAGTATAGGTTTGATACTAGAAGATTTAATGGTAAGGTTGAAACTGATGTTTGCCCCCTCTATTATCTGGAAAGGATATTGAAGAATTATTGCATGGATATGAAAATTATTTTGGGAAACGAGATACAAAGAAGAGGAAAAGGGATGCAGATTGTCCATTTAAAAAGAAGTCTATATTCTTTCAATTACCATATTGGAGAGATAATTTAATTAGACATAATCTAGATGTCATGCATATAGAAAAAAATATATGTGATAAAATAATAGGGACTTTGTTGAATATGGGTGGCAAGACGAAAGACCATATCACTGACCGAAAAGATTTGCAAGAAATGGGTATTCGGAAGGTTCTCCATCCCATTAAAATTGAAGATAGCAATCGCTATGAAATCAGGGCAGCAACTTTCAACATGACGAAAAAAGAAAAAGAAAGCTTTTGTACATTATTCATGGATGCTAAGTTACCCCACGGGACTGCATCTAATATCAGTCGATGTGTAAATGTAGCTGAAAGAAAGATATTCGGGTATAAAAGTCATGATGCACAATTTATACTCCAGTATCTACTACAATTTACTGCTGTAAAGAACTTAAAACCAGAGGTCGCAATACCTTTAGTCAGATTAGGTGCATTTTTCCGGGGGATATGCGGAAAAGTGTTAGAGCTGGAAGAAGTTCATAAGTTACAGGAGGAAGTTATTGAAATACTCTGCCAATTAGAAATTAACTTCCCGCCTGCATTTTTTGACATCATGGTTCACCTTCCAGTCCACTTATATAAGGAAGTGGAATTTGGGGGATCGGTGCATCTAAGATGGATGTTTGGTATTGAGAGATATCTAGGTAAATTGAAGTCATATGTCCGAAATTGAAGTAAACCGGAAGGATCTATAGCAGAATGGTACTTGGAAGAAGAATGCATGCCATTTTGTTCTAGATTTCTAACTAATGGTGGAAAAATAGAGATTGAGAAGAACATAAATGTTGGATATCCCATTGGTTCGAGGAGAAACAAAGATGGAAAATTTGTCTACTTGGCGGAACATGTTTTGATAAATGCTCATCGGTACGTACTATTCAACAGTGGAAATGTCAAGATTGAGAAGCTTATCGAGTACGTTCTTATTCCCTTTATATGTTCAAGGTAATATAGTAGTTTAAACTAGGAATACATGGTAATTATAATTTCATTTTGGTGTACAAATTGCAGGGAACGTCGTATTTTATATGATAATAAAGCAAAGATGAAGAAAAAGAAAGAACACATACTCTAGAATTTCATAACTGGTTAAAGGCTAAGGTTGAGAAAAGAACTGAAAATACATTGGAATTGTCAAATTTGGCAAGGGGGCCTCAACGAGCAACGAAAAAATTTAGTGGCTATGTCATTAATGGATTCAGATTTCACACCAGGAAAAGGGATACCAACTGTACTACACAAAACATCGGTGTCATCTTGACAGCTCTAACCACCAGTTTTGCGAGTTCGAAAAATCAAAATCCAACAGTTGGGGATGTTATTTACTACGGAGCAATTGAAGAGATTATCAAAGTAGATTATTGGGGCGCATTTACAGTTGTTTTGTTTAGGTGCATTTGGTATCAAAAGGATAAGGACTGCTTTGGGCTCGCACGTGTCAATTTCAGTAAATTATGTCAAAGGGATGATCCATTTGTACTAGCTACATAAGTACAACAGGTATTCTACATTCAAGATTGTACCGAAAAGAAATTGTGGTTTGTTGTTAATAAACTACCGAAAGAGCACAATGGAATAGACGAGGAAACTGATGATGTGCTTGAAGATCTTTGCGGACCTACCATGCATGATGCTGAACTTGAATACCCATTTCAGAATCAAACTGATGATATGACTTGGCATAGGGATGACATTCCGAATGAAAATGTATCATCCGGTGAAGAGGAAGAAGATCATGATGATGACCATGATGAATGAATGGACATGCTGACTTCTTTATTTCTATTTTTTATGTTTAACTTTTGTTTTTAATCATGACAAACATTGTACCACTACTTATAACTTATTCTCGATTGCTTGTAAAATTTGATGATCAGTTCACTTGGTATTTGCTACTTGTTGTTTGTTGTTTAGCCCTAAAATTAATATTTATGTTTCACTTGTTACTTGATAGTAATTGCTTATATCTCTATAATATGGGGACTAATTAATATTCACGTTTATGTTATTTTCAGGTTATAGAAGAAAACTATTTTTTCCTCAGGTTCCACCATAAGGGCTAGTTTCAAAAAACCAAATACTAAAATGGAACATCTACAAAAATTAATGCAACTACAGATCCTGATAGATTTTCATTCTCGGTACTGATGGAGTATGTTAAAGATGACCTTGGATATACAGAAATTGGAGGCATTTATGCGAAGAAAGAAGATGGCTGGAAACTACTGATGACTGATAAAGATGTAGATGATCTTGTAGCAGGTGTAAAACTTGGTTCTTTCTTGGATATTTACCTTGACAATGTGGTGGACACATCTATTGTGCCTGCTACCCAGATACAACCACATATTGTCATAAGACTAAGGACACATTTTGAAGGTAAAATAATTTTGGCTCCAAATAATTTTTATATGAATTTGAGTACTTAACTGACAATTTATATCTTTCTTTGTCTTTATATCGCAGGTGATGATTTACCCTTGAAAAGGAAGTTTGTGACAATTAAAGATCTTAAACAACAGACAACTGATAAGATAAAGTCACGAGCTTTGGTGGAGAATGAAATAGAACATGATAAACATATCAGTACCAGAAAGCTTAGAAAGGAAGGTGATGGGGAGAACAAAAATGTAGGTGATGAACTGGTGAAAAAAATGCAACTGATAAGGTAATTTTTTTTATCCCGGTGTATTTTTGGTAATTATCTGAGATTGATTTTGCAATCATATTATATGTTTTATTGTCATCTTACATTTAAGTTTATTAATTGGATGCTTGGTTTAGAAGAAGCTTGTTGATTATGAGCTAAAGAGAAGAAGGAGAATGGAAGCGAATGCGAAAGAAGCGGATAAGTATAAACTGAAGGAGAGGGAAAATGAGTTCTTTACTGCTGGGAAATCCACCAAGAAAGCAAAGAAAATAGTTACAGATCCTTGGTCAGAAGCTGAATTTGATCGAGCATATGTTTCTGGACATGAAAGTTTAAGTGAAGAAGCAGAACATGTTATTCCTCAGGTATATTTTTGTACAAATACAACTCCTTTGTTTTTTGGAACATACAATTTTGTTGACTATTTTTTGTGTATTTAGCCAAAAAAGAAAGTAAAAAATTTTAAAAAGGTTAACAAAGTCATCGTCAGACCAAGGACCGGTTCATGTTCAGTAAATCAAACTGAAGGGAGAACAGAGGTATTTGAATTTATTTTAATTTAATTTATCTTTGTGTGTTTCATATGCATTTACATAGTTGGTTTGAGTTTTAATTTAATTTATTTTTTTTGTATTATTCGCAAGGTTAATGATAGAGATATATTACCACCTCCCCCGCCACTACCAGCTCCCCCGCCACTTCCTCTTGATCTTACACGTTTACAAAGGCCTCCTGCCAATGAAGGGATTGGTACAATGGAGGCATTTGTTGATTTACAAAAACACAAAAAAGATGCGGAACAACAAAGGCGTGTCAATGATGATGAAAATTTTGAAGGCAATAACTTCCACACTGCTGTGGATAATGTCTTCGAAATAGGTTTGTTTCAAATAGTAGGTAATGGTCTTATTTTTTATATCAGGAATATGCATATTTATTTGTGGCTATTTTTGTAGGTGAATCTAGTACCAAAAGTACAAGGCGTAGAGGACCTACGGAGATGATACATGTTTTCACAAGGAGACTCGATGAAAGGCCGGTTATTAATTTAAATTGTGACCTTCAACCCATGTCAAAGGAAAATAATGTCATTACTGAATTCAGTAGTTTCATCGGGATGATAGTAAGGTTGTACATCCCACTTGATTATGTAAATTGGTCTAAAGTTCCTGAAGCAATAAAAGATGGACGGTGGGAATATATCAAGGTAAAAAGCACTTTAATTGTTTTTTACTAAACTTGTTCAGTATTTTTTTTCTAAATTAACTTGTTCTGTATTTTAAGTAAACACAGTATTTTATGTAAATTGTGTTGTCCTCGTTATCTATTCTAGTGATGTAACTTGTGTATATGATAATTGTTCGATTTTATGTCATTTTTTAATTTGTGTTTGTCCTTATTATTTATTGGAGGAAAAACAGAGTTTTTACTCTAATTTTAACATCAATTTTTAATTTTAAGAGCGTCATCGACAATAATGTTGTGCATTCTCTTCTTTATTTTGATGGGGTTTTAGTTGAATTTTGATGTGTTTTAATTTTAATTTCCATATCTGGGCCTGTTTGTGGATAATGAAATTTAGATGGCCTTTTTTTAATCTGTGCCAATGAAATTCTCTATGATCTACGATGTTAGTTTGTTAATAACCTAGTGCAATAACTTATTTTTTTATCGTAAATAGTTGCTTCTTTAATTCTTGATTCTTATCATTTCCTTGTTAGACAAAAATAATGGGTTGTTTATCATAAATAGTTGTTTTTTTCTTGATTTTTATCTGTATTTTTATGTACCTTTTATTAGAAAAAGTACATAATTCCCGAGGAAGGCAAGGATTGGGTAATTATAGGCCTTGCTGATGACTGGAGGGTATACAAATCTCGTGTTAAGAGTGCATGCTATACCAAATTTGATACTGATGTTGAAAGGATGAAAAGCAGGCCTGCAAATATTCCAGTGGAACAGTTCAAGGTGCTTCTCAAGTCCTGGAGTGATGAATCAGTCAAGAAAAAAGCTGAAACAAATCAAAAAAATCGAAAGAATGTGACTGATACTCATACTGTCGGGCGCACTAGTTTTGCTCAGATTCGTAATGAAATGGTATGACGTACCCATATTTATTGTTTACCGGTCCCTTCATTTATTTCTTGTAAGAAAACTGATATATTTTACTTTATTCTAGAAAATTGGTAAAGATGATCGTGCACAAGAAACAAAGAAGGCAATTTATCCAAAAACTCGCAAAGGCCATAAAATGATGGTAAAAATAGCACTTTTATATTTCTCAACCAATTTTACAAGTATTTTTGTTCATAAATTGCATCTTCAGATTTTATGACAAATTTTACAAGTATTTTTGTTGATAATTAGCCCTGCTATATATATTTCTTCATAAATTTTACAAGGAATATTTGTATTTTATTGAAATTAATGTTTGTTGCTCAATTTTATACGTAGGAAAAGAAAAATGGAAAAACTCCTCAAGAATCAACTGATGAGGATGAGGAGATGGCAGACCTTGATCTTGCAGCTCATGGGCCTAACTGGCTTGTTGGAAGGAGTGGCATAACAAGGAAGATGAAGAAAAAATTGATAAAAGAGGGGAAAACAGATTCTTCAGAACTGGAAAAAGCAACTGAAAAGCTAGCTGCTACAATGGAGGAGAAAATGCAGAAGAAGCTAAGGAAGATTTTTGAAAAACATGGTGAATTGAATCCCGGTCTAAATATCGATGTTGAAGAACTATGTGCTCAAAGTTCTGCCGAGGTTGATGAAAATGAAGATGATTATGAGGATGCAGAAAAAGTGAGCGACGATGATGGTGATGTAGATGGAGATGAAGTTGCAGGGGCCATCTGATGTTTACTTTAATTTATCTTTAAGTTATATGCAATTTGCTATAGCTAGCTTCTTTTGTTAAATTCAAACTCGAGTTTGGTTTAGTTGTGTGCGACTAAATTCTCTCGCGAATTTGATTTAGCTAGCTATTGTTATTTTCAAATAGACTTAAATTATGAATGTTTGTAAGGATGATGTTGGGACAGCCTGAGAGCTGCTTTTAATTTGGTCATGGTACTTTTGAATGACAATTGCTTGGTTTTGTGGCATTAAAAAATGTCGGGCTAGTATATTTTACAAACAGTTCCTTTCATTTTTTTTAAAAATACTCTTGCAATTATGTCCAAATACGTTGCCATTTAAAATTACATCAGCCATAAAATATTGCAGTTGGTTCAAATTTTGTTGCAATTTTTGTTAAATTTGACCATAAATTCATTGCAATAGGACCAGTTAATGTTGCCTTAAGGTGGTTATTTAGCAGACAAAAACATCTATTGCAATGATTTTACTGTGTTGCTGTAAAAATATTTTGTTGCTAAATATTGTCTACTGCAATGAGGTTGTGTTGTTGCTGTATGGCTCAAAACGTTGCTATACGACCCTTATTGCATCACCACCGGATGTAACGCCAAAATTTCCCATATTTATTGCCATATTTTCTACTGCAACATAAAAAGCCCTTTAGTCAATAAATTTTTGTTGTTGCTATATGCATTCTATGGTGTAGTGCCTTCACAGGAAACAAAGTGCACTTGAGGCCTTACTGGCTAATGGAATTCATGGATGACAAGGGTGTTAGGAGATTCTTCAGACTGGATGACCAATTGAGCATCTCAAGCAATGAGACTCTATTGGAAATGCAAGAAAAGCTGGACCTAACAGATGCTGAAGAACTTAAATTTCACAGACAACTCCAAAATCAAATAGAAGAAAATAATAGGAAGCTTGGGAAGAAATCAAGACAATCAAGGAGATAGATTATATCTGCTCAGACTAGAGGAGCACCTTGAAAATGATTGTGAGAACTCTTTGTATACTTTACTTTGTTCAATTTTCAAATAAATTGTAGGACTTACTAGTTTCATCTACCATTATTCAATCTGTACATTTAGGGTGTTTTGTTATCATTAAGTTTCTCTTAATTTATGGCTACAATTCCAATAGACATAAATTGGGGGAGATTGTTAGGAATATGTTATGAACTTGATGATAAAGTGAACAAAATACCTTAGTAGATTTAACTAAGTGTTTTTGTAGTTCTCGACGGATGTTTTACTATAGTCACGACGGATGAACCTTATTGTCCCGACGGATGACCATTGAACATCCATCGAGAGTGTAACTTATGTAATTAATAATTCTTGTAGCACATGCCTGCAAAAAACAATGTATTAGTAGATGTTGTAGGATTCTTTAAGTCATGTTGACTACTAGATTGATATGCAGAATAGATTGGCTAATTGTAAACATAAGATGTCTTGTAATTCTGTATAAGTGAAATAGAGTCAAGTGGCAGAAAGGCTCCCGACGGATGATCTACAAAGGCTCCCGATAGATAATCAACAAGGCTCCCGACGGATGACCAACATAGTCCCAACGGTTGATCATATTCAAAATAGAAGTTGACAGTGACAACACAGTCACATGCGTCGGGTGTTTGCAAATGGAATGTAGCAGCCTAATTGCAGGATTTAGAGAACAAAGAAGCATTACCATTTCCATGAAATTATGAAGATATTAAAAGATGCTGGATAGAACAACAACTAACCAAGCAAGCATTATTCTCAGAGAGATAGAAAAAGCTATATCTGTTAAGCATCTCTTTGTAATTCTGTAAGTTCACTTGTAAGCAGCTGTATGCTCTTCAAGCATCATAGAGTTCTCGTCTTTATATATATATATATATATATATATATATATATATATATCTGGTGAATAAGTTCAAATTTACCAGAAAGTTTTAAAACCTTGTGTTTTATTGCTTTATGTTTTGATTTCTATTTCACTTTCATTTCGCACTTATTGCAAACTCAAACACGGTTATATATTAAGTAAGAACATTCTTAAAATCAGTAAAAGAAGCCAGAATTACATTCAACCCCCCTTCTGTAATTCTTGATTTAAATTAATTAAAATAATATTCAAACTTAATGCTAGGATACTTAACTACCATAAATGTATATGATATTGTAATCATGATAATTAAGGTAGTAGCACTAAGTATGAGGTACTGGATCACTGATAAATTCACAAGTCCTTTAAATATTGAAGATTTAATACTTGTTAACTTATATAAAAAAATTTCTTGCGGGATTTCCAACTAATATGCAATAATTAGTATCCGAAGTTTACAAACCAGTCTTGAAAAATTAATTTTATCAAGTAATTTGGTAAACATCTTTTCAAGTAACTCTTTAAATTAAAGACACACTCTCGAAAGTAATGATACCTGGTGTCAAGGTGCATTGTCATAGAGTGTTCCGTATAGTTGTTGGAGTTCAAGTTGTTTCTTATGATAACAAGAAATCAATCTTCTTCCACGAAGTTGACAGCTTCACGAGATGATTCTTTTATCACTTAAGTTGACAGCTTCCAGAGATGCTTCTCTTTTCTTTCTTACAACCTACGTAATCTATATCCATATAGCCAAAAATGTTAAGCACATTATCTTTAGGGTACAATACTCCAAGAGTTGGTAGTCCCTTAAGATATCTAAAAATCTTGTTAAAAGCTATAAGATTGGATTCTCTAGGATCCACTTGGAACCTTGCACATTGGCATCTTGAGAACAATGCATGTTGTCTATTTACATTTGAGTAAAATAGTAAGTTTTCATACCTCTATAGCTTTTCATTATACCTGAGTTGCACTGATCAAGCTTTTTATTGGTTTCTGTTGGTAAGTAGTCTATGCATGTTCATATGCTTCCAAATTTCACATCTTCAAAAGATCCTTGACTTACTTGTATTTCCATCATTCTTTTGGTTTACTTGTGCTCCGAAAAGAATTATTTTCTTGGCTTGCTTGAGGTCCTAAAATAATTAATCTAATGGCTTGCTTGAAGTAATTCCAAAAGAATTGTAACTTTTCCAACACGCTCATTCATTCCTACTCTACAATTATTTAGCAAATAACTTGCACAAGTTTTTGTTAGTAGACCAACATATAATATTATCTTGATATCACTGCACATATATAATCATTATGTTTGTGCCTAGTGATAATGAGAGATAATTGTATGACGACTCTACTGGTTCATGTTAAATTATAAATTCCGTTAGAGTCCTATACCATGTCCTTGACAATTGCTTGAGTAAGATACCAGTTCATACCAACCTGTAGTAAGCTTGTGAAGAAGAGATATACATAGTCCAATTGATCTACAACTGTAAAGTCCATGAACTGTTGTACATTGACTTCTTATTTTGACTCATCAACCAAGAGTGCACACATGTTTACATTCACCTGATAAAATATTGAAGTTTGAATGTGCATAAGGTGCCAGATATTTCATAATATCCTTAAATCTCGTCATTGGTGCTTTTTGTTAGATATTGCTTCCCAATAATAAACTAGAATCTAGTTTGGCCTTGTCCCTCGTAACAATACCACTGTCATCCTGTTTGACTTCTGGTTATCCTTGTACCAATAACAAAATTGTCATTTGGTTTGGATACCAGCTTCCTTACAATCTGCTTTCTGATAGATATAGTTCATCTTGCTTTATAATCACCCAATCCGGATCTATCATATCTTTTGTAGCTTTCTTAGTTTCTTCTTCAGATTGAAAACTAGAAAAATAATCATTCATGCTCAGTAGCCTTGCTAATCAATACTCCACCATATGGATCACTTAAGAACTAGACTCTGGCAATGGTCTTGACATCAAACCTTTTGTCTCAGCAATATGTTCTTGTTGTATCCTCTTGATTTTCAATATAGTGTTCTATTTGATTAGATGATCCTTCTTTTGCTCCCCCTAAGCTGTTGTTGGGATTTCATGAAAATCCTTATCTTTGTTGACTGTATTCATTGAAGTTATGAGTTGTGTAATTACACTACCATTCCATTGATTGGATATGAATAATCATTTCCATTAATTTTACCTGTAACAGCTTGGATCTAGGAGTTGTCGAACTATGCATATTTACTTTCAATCATCTTATGTTGATCAACCACAAACACCCTGTAGGTTGTAGACTCCACTGAGTAGCCATGGAAAATATCCTTACGAGTCTTAGCTGACAAGATCTTCAAACAACTAAAAACATTTCATTATTTGCTTTTGTAGAATATTCTCTCCAAACACTTTCAGGTTATTCAATGTTTGCTTCTGTTGGTCATTAACTCATTAGTGGTCTTCATGTACACATCCTGATCAAGGCCTGATCTTACTTGCAGCAAACTGTATTGACTGCTTCAGCCCTTTAGTATTTACAAAGTTTTGATTTGCTTGACATTATCATTGTTGCTTTAATCAAGTTCCGGTTCTTCCCTTGTACCACTCCATTCTGACACGGAGTTCCTGAAGCTGAATTATTGTCTCAAAATATCCTTGTTGGTGCAGATATTATTTAGAACTACTTCTTGAATTCAGTCCCATCATTTAACCACAAGATCATTTTAGTTAAAATTGCTTCTAGCTTGATCTTCTTTGATATAATCAATCACAATCTGTGATGTCTTGTCTTTAGAATGCACGAATAACAACTTTGTGTTAAGAGTAGTCATCAATCATCAATAAGGTATATCTATAATTTGATGAAGACATGACATTGACCGGTCAGTAGAAATTCATTTATACCATCTGAAGCGGCTTAGTAATTCTAACTATGTCTTTACTTCTGTGTAATATTGCCTTTGACTTCTCTTTCTAACATGCCTCACAAATTTCATCCTGCCTGAATTCTAGATGAGGCAGTCCTCTCACTAATACCTTTTTACAAAAGAGTTCCTTGGGTTGATGTTCAAGGGTGAGAATGCCATAACTCAACTTTTGTCAGGTAATGCTTTACAGTAAAAACCATTGACTTCACCTTTTTTCTTGAGATTCCAGTTTAGTTACGAGCATATCCTTTCCTTCCTCTGTGAAGTGCAAGATTCTCAACCTTCCTGCTTGAGATGAAACAATACTCCTTTGTTGAATTGACATTTTATCCTTTAATGCAGAACTGTCTGATAAGAAGTTTTGTTCCATGATTCTCCAGCAAGCAAGATGCTTCCAATTGTTATCAGTGACACCACTAACTAATTGTTATCAATGATACCAATTATTGAATCCATGATGACATTCCTTTTTCTGCATAGATTTGTCCCGTAATGTAAACCTTTGTTGTTATCTCCAAAGATTATTGACATAATAGCTTTTGTCAATCACATTTGATTATGAGGCTCTTTCTTTGATCATATGCTGTGGGTATCAATTATCAAGAATACAGATGAATCAATTAACCTGTTATGTCCTGCACTCACAAATGGATTAATATTTCTTGGTACCCAACTTATTTGTTTAGGTCCATATGGATTAGAGATTTTACTTTAAATAGAGATAACAACAGCTCCAACCTTAACATGCTTATCCTTATCTCTAACTGACCCTTTTCTCCAGTTTAATACCCTTGACAAATTTGTCTCTAGGCTTGGAGAGAAATGGTTACAACCTTACATAAGGAGGACTAACAGTCTTTGCCCTATTGTAATTCTTAAACATGCATTTTCTCCAATTAATGCAAGTACTAAGATATGCATTCATGGTATTGAAATTAGCAAGCATTGAATTAAGAATACATGAAATTCACTTAGAAACATTACACATAAGAATAAAACAAGACAAGCATGATATGGAACAAAAATATTAACAAATAAATCACTAATTCTATCTAGTCCAATCCTATTGTTGTATCTCATCTTACTGTCTCTAGTAAACTTATAAACTTTATACCTTAACAAATAACTCAGATAAAATGAATAAATAACATTGTAATAGGATAAAGAAAATAGGCTAAAACAAAGGTCTTATATGCCATAAATGTAACCCCTAAAAATTAAGAGATATATCCTAGAAAAGATTCTATCTCACTAATGCAATAAATCATGTTCAACAAATTTTCATACAAGTATTTAAGATCATCTAAAACATCATGCACAAGTTAAACATCATTCCTAGTTACCAGAAAAATAATCTAGAGAACTAGTTCAACATTTTCTATGTGTGATGTTTTTATGCTTGTGCGTGTGTTAAACATTTAAACACTAAGATCTTAATCATGCATTGAATATTGAAAACAAAATATTGCAGTGGTTCAAGAAATTGAAACCTGAGATATATGAGGTGAATCATCTTCAGAGATTGCTATGAAAGTAAGTTATTCATGATCTTCCTTATCATCTGACCCATCCCAACTCTTTCCTAAAGCACTATAAGTTTTGGTTGGGTGTTTCTTTAAGAAAATATTCCACCTTTATCTCAGCTCATTAACTGATTCCCCATTCATCTTTATTTTTTAAGCTTCCTTTTGTGTGTAGCAAAGCCCTGATAGTTACTTGACATATTTTTCTTGTCATAACTGTAGCTATCACATCTTATTTATGTCACAATCTCAGTTTTATAATATCCTCTTGAACCGAATCCTGAAGAGTTTCTTTTTTGGAATAGATAGGTCTGATCCTTGGATATAGCTAATGTACTCCTTCTGAATCTGTTTGACTAAACTTCTATGACGTGTGGAACAATGCTCTGTAGTCCAGTCCCTCAGGTATTCTTAAAGTGTACAAGTCACTTTAATCTTCTCGAGCGTCCTCTGATTCAACTATCAGTAACTTTTCTATTCTATCATGAGGTTCCAATTTTAATGCATGTAACTGAGATGTTTGCAAGTCCCTAGTATTCTCTCTGACCTTCACAATTCCTGCATTTATGATCTCTTTGATTCCCGGATAAATGTGGCATCGGTACAAAAGTACTGTGTGATTGTAAAATATAAAATCAATAGAGGTATTGCAAAAATCCGAAAAATGAGAACTTGACTGTTTGGTCTAAGACACCGGATCTGATTTGTATATCGATAAATAAGCCTTAATAGCAATTGTTAGGGCCCGAAATATCATAAAATAAGGGTTGGAATACGATACTCACTAAATTAAAAAAATCTTTCGAATCTTTTGCTGATAAATAATTTAGTGTTCGGATATGGGTTCTGTGTTCTTGAGGTGAATAGTGTTTAGGACATTAAAATAAAGAACACAAGATTTTCATGAAAGTATATATTCATATTTAAATCCCCGAGGGTGTTGCTACACTCTGGTATATATCCTTGGATGGATTTTGACTTGATTTATATGCTAACTTACGACTAGGGAAGGTACTAAGGAGCTTGCTTGTCACCACTTGACGCCTTAGACACATTTTCACTTAGATTGTTATCTAATTGGAAACTATAAGCTCTCTAGGATCCTTAATTGTTAGTACAAGGAACTTTTGCCTTAGTTTGTTTTCCAAGTGATGATTAGAAGCACTAGGAAGCCTCTCACTTGCAACCACAAGGAATAACATGCATTTCTAAAATAGTCCATGCTCCTGTTTCTTACATGTTGCTCATATTGGATCAAGACTGCTTCTGGTAATTAGGTTTTGAGTTGTACTTCTAGATTCTTGCTCCTACTAAGTAATAGAATAGTCTCAGTGACTCCTACTACAAGGTAGTGATCACTTTGACTTTGATTCTGTAGAGTGCTTTAACCCTTAAACTATCCCGTCTTCAAGTCTTCTCTTTGAGTTTTTGTATAAACCATATAACCTTCATATTCAGATACGAATCCTCACTTAACAATTCTTCTAGTGATAATACTTAGATTCCTTTCATGAACCAATGATGTCTAATACAACTAGTTTGGTTCACACATGACTAACTTCGATTCAGGTCTTCGTATTATAGCTTTGATTACATTGTTAAGCTTGTAACAACTTTATCCCTTCGAACACTAATTGTCAATAAACAAATGTAATTTCAATGGAATCTTTTCTAGTACTTAGACAACGTCTTCATTCGTACTACAAGCTTGAATACTTCTTTCACTGTTTTTCACTAACACTTGAACATATAAAAGAACTCCTTTCAGTGAGTATAACTTCAAGACTGCGGTTGTCTTCCTTAACCTTTGTCTTTACCCTGTCTTCAATTCTTCAGATTCCTATGCTTCGAACACTATCTATATTAAATCAATGCTAATACACTGAAATCTTATTGTGGCACTGTCATACTAAAATCTTCAACACTTCTGAAATTCTAAGAGGCTTTAAATCTTATTTTTTACTGAGGCATGAACATATTAATGAACTTCTTTCAATGACCTGTAAACAGACTTCAAAACTTCTTCTAATGTTTTGATTCTCTGTATTTGCCTTGTATTTATTTTCTTCCTGATTTCTTGAGTAGACGTAGTATTATTTACTTGTCATGTTTCAGCATTCAGTTATCACGTCTACTATTTATACAACTTTGCAATCTCACCAACAATTATTAGTAAGAACAATATGCTATGATATGCTTAGGCGGCAGCTTCTTGAGTTCTAGTAAAGTAACGAACCACAAGAGGGCTATGTATATCATATCATAGAACTTAGTTTGTAATATAAAGGTCCCTAACTAGTGTCCTACGCCGAATCAAATTAAGGATAATTACCCATGAACTTATATATTCCCTAGTACTGCTAAACTTAGGTCTCATGATCCACACTATCTTTATTTTTTTATGTCTATTTGTATTGACTGCCATTACTGAGTTGTTTGGTTCCTTATTTTTTAGGGTTGGGCTCATGAATATTGAAATGAAGTAACGTAGTTGCTACAAGCAAGAAACACTTGAAACGAATTTAAAGTTCTTGTCTTGAAGAGGTTGGGAAATATATTTTTTCCTTTGGTTACTACATTTTCTCTTTGTCTAGTAAATCCTTTTTGTAATTAGTTGTTGACGGAATCTAGGGTAATACAATGCCCTCTACAAGTCTTAGGATGTGTAGCCTTAAACCCAATGCTTATAGTTATTTAGTTATCCAGTGTTATGGGCATGCCTCAGAAGATCACTATTATTTGCAAAATGTTACAGAATAGTTAGTTTGCACTTGACATTAATTTTGTTTCTACACATAGTAGCTAGTTTCTAGCATCTTTGATTATGTTTTATTTTATATATTAGCCAGTTTGATTTGCTTATTTGTTATTGAAGTTATGTAATTGTCTTTCTATCTTGATGATTTTGCAGAAGAGAAAACCAAAACTGATAAGAATATGGCAACAATGTTCAATTTATTATGGAAGAATAGGAGGGTAAGGCTTGAGGATAGTGCTGAACAGAGAATCATTACAAAAACTATTGAGAATATATTTTCTGTCTCATTTCTTGTGAAAGATGGCAGACCCGAGATTACAATTAATGAAAAAAGGGATGTCGGATATTTGGTAAGATCCTTAACAACCAATTCGTTACCTGGTTAAAAGGAATTCAAAATTATTTAATTACATATGACTACCTGTAATTGTTGCGCCCGTGCAATGCACGGTCATGCTCTATATTGCGTGAATTAAATTTTATTTTTTAACTATAATTGTTAACGCTATATGTTGTTGTCTGATGGATAAATGATGTATTTATTTATGTATATAAGTATTTGTGCTGTGGTTGCAATATTGTTGCGAATATTTGTTTTAACTGCAATTCTTGACAATATATATATATATATATATATATATATATTTTCTAGGTTGATTGAGGACGTACTTATATGTGTATATGAGTTAGTTTTGGGATGCGGTGATATGTGGGTTGAACATATTCTTGGAAATTTGACATTAAGCTAAAATAATAGAGGTCGAAAGTGGTATTTCTTGTTATCCACTACTAATGGCGATCCATGGTGGTTGTAATAAAAATGTTTGTGGTATTCTTTATTGTCCATTGCTAAGGGTGATCCATGGGGGTTGCTGTAAAAGTGTTTGTGGTTGGTTGATATACTGCAGAATATAGTAGTTTGTATGCTTATAATTTATTTTTGATTATTATTTGAAAATTTATTCTTGACCTTAGTAACTTTTCACATCCCTCATTCAGGATTAACAAGTACATAGTTCTGAACATGCTAAGCTCCTTTTAATTTTATTTGATACAAAACATTACTAAGATTATATGTTTCAGTCGCTACCATTCTTTCAAGTTGTGATGTGTAAGGCCGCAGCTAAACACCAATATAAACCAACATGATCATATGTTTAAAGAAGGCTATTAAAAAATTTATATGTGTGTTTGTGTTCATTTTCTACCATACATTTCATAGAAAACAACATGTGAGAAATAGAATGGTATATAACTCACTTGGGATGATAGAGTAAATAATAACAAGATATCTTGGAGGTCCATTACTTATACATAACACAATCTTTAACCAGTGTGATACATAAGAATTCTCTAAATATGTATAAAATATTGATTTGTTCATAATTATTATATTTGTTTATATGTTAGAAATGAGTCGTGTATTTGTTATGTTAAAAATGTGATTGATAAGTCATATAACACTTTTATATAGATGAAAGTCTTTAATCTTTGTCTGGATTTGAGTTTATTTGTACCATAAAAATATAATAGTTAAAGTATGACAATAATAAATATATTTTATCTAATTAGAGGAATAAATAGTTCAATGCACATATGTATGTGATATAATATATATCTATGTATATTTTATATGATTTTATTCCTCATACTTGTTATATTTTGCATTAATTTGGATTTTTATTAATTAGATTTTTATGTTTATTGTAGTATCAAGGAAATTCTAAAGTTGGATAAATTGGAGAATAAAAGCTGAATTTGGAGATTTATTATAAGGAAATTCGGATTTGTTGAACTGCACACACATAATTTATTGTTTGGGCCATATCTTGAGTTCCAGAAGTCAGAATTAGACGATTTAATAGCCCACATAAATATACGGAATTATATTTCATTCTAAAGTGGTCCATGTATCAAATTACAACTGGAGCGGCTCAGAATTACTGAAGAAAAGTAAAATATGAAATTTCCTCGGAAAAACAGAATCAGTTTGGGAAACAACTTGTATACCTTTATTATAAACAAGTATGGATATATATATATATATACAGACATAGAGAGACATATACATGGGGCAGAGATGAATTTTCTTTATTATATACTTTGTTAATCTCATCATAAGCAAGTAGATTATGAATCTAGGCTTAAGTTGAACCCTAGTTATGATTAATGTATGATTTTCACAATCCCCCAATTCAATTATATTACATGCTCTTGATTATTGAGTTGTGCTTAGTTAAAAATTACATGTCAGATGTGATTATGTGTATTGTTTGAACCAATATCTATTTATCAACGAAAGTTGGATTTAGGTCGTTGTGATTTATCCAATAAGGACATGAACTTCTCCATGAAAATAGGAAGAACAGATTATTAGGTACGAAGTTAGGATGCTGTGTTTATTGTCTCTAAATTGCATGATATAATAAAAATAGACCTGATTGTATTTTAGAGAATCCATTAATACTCAAGAGGGTTATTGTTATTTTATACGACACGTCTTTCCTCTTGAGTAGTATATGATTAATTGAGGCGGGAAATCATAATTTAATTTATTCATGCTAGTGGGGATTCTTAATTCTAGATATTTTTAGTTATTTGATTAATATAACGTGTTTGCTTTAGTAAAATTTTAGTTAAAAAAATTTACAATTTTTATTGTGTTACTTGCTTAATTTAATTGAGTCAAGAATTACTAGTGATTGGCACCTTTATCTTTGTGAGATCGACTCTGACTTGCGATATTATATAGTTGGAAGGATTTTTTAGGAATTATTATTTGATAGGCACGCGACAACCTTGTCAAATTTTTGGCGCCGCTACCAGGGACAAAGTGGTATTAGATTAGTAAATTATTTATTTAGTTTAACTAAGTCTTTTAGTTGTATGCTTCGGTTATTATTCCATTGTTATTTGATATTGGTTTCTAGTTTTCCTGTTGCATGCAAACTCGAAGTTCAAGTACTGAAACTTGATTGCTTTTGATCCTGAAATTGAAGCTACAACAGGAAGACAAGCGGGTGCACGAAGAAAAGAGAAAGACAAGAAAGTTATTAGCGAACTAGCTGCTAAAGCTCTGAATGAGCAGGGTATGCCAGACACTAAATACGTGCTCTCTATTAGTCTCAGACCAATAGTCACAGTAACCCACTTTGATTTTAAAACTCAATTCATCCAATTTGTATCCCATGATTCTTTCGCAGGATTGTCCTTTGAAAATTCTGTTGATAATCTTTAAAGTTTTCTAGAGAAGTGTTATACGATAAAGCTGACCAATGTTAGTGATGATGCAATAAAGCTGTGATTATTTTCATTCTCTCTCCGTGATAAAGCAAAAGATTGGTTAAAAGATGAAGTACCAAACAAGCTCACTACTTGGGACAGTTTAGCAAACGACTTTCTACTCAAAATTTTCAGTCAGAAGAAGACTGTAAAGCTCAGAAATGACATATCTAACTTTTGTCAAGATGAGGAGGAGTCACTTCATGATGCATGCAAAAAATATAAAAGGCTTCAGAGACAATTCCCTCACCATGGAATTCTTGACTAGTTATTGTGTGACGCCCTCAATCTCGGGGTTAGGAAATGAGGACCCATACACCAATATAATAATACCATAATAGCAGAATATAATAAAACCCCGATAATGACAGGATCTAAACAGGATAAAGTATGAGACATGATTACAACTACCAACCAAAATACAAATATAACAACCCAAAATATAAATAAATTCAAATTATTCATTTTTGATTAGGAATCGACAGATAACCCAAAAGTATCTAACTCAATTATTACACTTCCCACCATCGCTTGCTCACACAGCATCTACCTGATCTGGCATCTGAAAACCTACGACACGGTAGAGACCTCCAGGAACGCTCTTACGAGCGGTGCGCCTAAGTATGGCCATCTTCTTGCTTAACTGCCATGGTTAGATCAAAGCAAATAAATGAGCAAAGTCACTCAGCAAGTAACTACATAACAATTCTAAATATCAACATAAACAACATTAACCGAGGCATTCTATTTCTGGATAAAACTGAACTAGGTGGCAGTATTCTTTTAACGGCTAGGTAAAGGCATTGAAAAAGGTTCCGGGTTTCCAAGATTCAAAGTTTTGGGAGAAAGCCGACATTCATCAAAAATCAATAACAGGGTTCTCAATAAGTTTCTCAATTTAAAAGGAAGCAATCATTCAAACTCTGAGAATCAATAACAAAGAAAAATGACAGGGTTCCCGAGCAAGTTTCATAACTTTAAAGCAAATACTACTCATTCTATTACATTTCAAGTAATTGAGCAAGTTGCTTTATCAAAGATATAGATTACTCTTTTTATAAAATATTAAAGAACCCTTGATTGGAATATCCATCTTTTAAATTTAATATGGGTGATCAGCCCGTACTGACCTCCATCCGGTCATTAAGGTACCTATGGCATTATTTCAGCCTTATAGTGGACTAGCCCCGCTAGTCCCTTATATGACTGGACCAGTCCCACTAGTCTCTTACGTCTCTATCCAATCTTCATGGAATTCATTTAGAAAACTTTTGTGTTGGAATACAAGAAGTTTATCTAAATTCAGTTTTAACATTACCGATAAGTGAAATCATTTGGACTCTTGCAAGTCAAAAATCATTCTTAAGTTCAATTCAAGAATTCATGGAAAGTGAACAAATCGAATATATATGGGGATCATAAATTAAGGTATTGATCAAATGTTAAACAAGTGTATAAGTTTTCAATAAAGATAGTTCCAAAGAACAATATGTAACAAGGTATAAAGGATATTAGGGGACCTCGGTTAACAAGATATAACATGTGAAAAGTTCATAAGGCACTCTTTAGGATCAAAGGATCATAAGTTAACAAAGTATAGGGATTGGATAACAAGTTTTAGAAATAAGGGTTTACTGTTAGGGATCGTCATATGGACTTATAACGAGCTTATTCCAGGGAACAGTTTTAGGGTTTCTCAAGAATCAATAACAAGTATAACAAAGAACTTTCATTCTATCATGGCATCAATTTTATTCTCTCTATATTAATTCATAATAGAAGGAAGAGTTACTTGCCTCAAAAGCTTTCCTGCTTTACGGAACCTGAGCTACTGCCGCCTAAGATATCCTTTCCTTTCCTAGCCTGAATGCCTCTGTTATCCAAATCTACAACACAAAACAGAACCCTAATTAGGTACTTGATCAATTCCGGATGTTTCTTAGAATGTCTAATTTCTACCCTAATGCGATAAACACTTACCTTATATACACATGCATAACACGTAGCACATAATAGGATATAGCTTTATATTTTTACATCTCGATCCTTTACATTTAGAAATTAATTACAGATTCATATAACTCGACACCAAATCTAATCGAACCTATATCGTATACAAATCTATTCACTTACTTTTCAATAATCGGGCATGACGTATTCGTAATTACTCTTGCCCTTACTAATACAATCATCCACAATAATCAATCGCAATTAAATCAATATAATTACTCTTATCTCAAATCAAGCATTTCACTTTATAAAATTAACAATTATAAGCTTAACATACAAATCCAACTACAATACAAATCTCAAATCCTTGGTCCACTTAAATCCAAATACAAATCATTGTGATTAATACAACAAGAAGCACTTAACGCTTTGCATTCAAATCACACTTAGTATATCTATAAATCACATAATCATTTTATCACCAAACATGTAAGTCACTCTTTAATCAAACAATTTAACATGCAAAAGTCCTTACTTTAACAATTCTTAATCCAATCATTATTATATCATTCATAAATCAATCAACCTTAATAAACAACTTATTCCCCTCATTTTAATCCAAACATTCGAACCAAAACATCATGAAAAAAACAAATAAAATCAACATGCAACCACTTATCATCACATGCATTCTTCTAGATTAAATCCAAACCTTATTTTCAAACCAAACTAATGAACAACATTATATCAATCAAAGTTATCAAATAAATCGAACTGAAAATCGAAGCTTCACATGAGTTTTTGAACCAAAATTGACATGCATTCATAAAACTCGATATGCATACTTTTAAATCATAAACCAAACCTAGTTCGAATCAAAAACTCATAAACAAAGTATTATAAATCAAATTCATCATATAACTCAACCAAGAAAAATTCGAATTACACAAACACTTCGACATGCACATAAAATTTTGTATAAAATTCAATCTCAAGAACATCATTGTCCTCGCCGGCTCACCGGTGGTTCACTGCCGGCGGCGGCAAAGTACGGTGGTGCCCCGTTTCGAGGTTTTCAACCGAACTCTACCCATAATCAAGTTTTTAATCCTCAAAGAATCATGTAACCACGTAAATCATCACTAGAATCATCATCCCGATCGAATTCATCAAAAATTGAACTAAACCCGAAATTGGGTTTTTTCAAAAACTCAAAGATACTAACATAAATTTATATACACGTGTAGAGGAAGCAAAATCCATCATGAACATGGGTTAAGAATTGAAGATGGAAGAGAAATGAGAGAGATATCGAAGAGTGAAGTTACTGAGAGAGAGAGAGTTGAGAGAGGAAGTTCGAAAGAGAAAGAGAGAATCCGGGAGGAAGAAAGAAAAAGAAAGGCAAGGGGGAGTATATATATATATGGCAGGGGAAAAATGGTCTTTTGCCATTTAATTTCTAGAATTTTATTTTCCTTCTCTCTTTTGTAAAATATAAAACATCTTTGTAAAACTTAAAAATATACCAAATCTCATTTTCAAAACAAATAGCATAAAATTAGCTCTTCTCCCATATTTTAAAATAAATTTTTGAGCGATTAGATTTTTTATTATAGGTTTTACAAATAAATCCTAAATAATGAAAATAAATTCCATCAAATCATTCTAAAATATAAGTGATAAGTGGCATTTTATACCACTTAGAACGTCTTATAATAGCTTAAATTGGTGTCTTGAAATCAAGTATTTTGTGTATTTGATGCATTTTTCTAGTGTTTGTGCATTTCAGGGTATTAGTTGCATTTCGGGGGAGAAATAATCAATAATAAGCCTTGTCATATGTTCAGCATTGCAAGTGGGAAGATAGGAGCAGATTACAGCAAAGAAATGGAGCAGAACAGACCATTTTTCCAGAAGGGGTCTAAGCGCCCGCTCAGCATAGTGGGAAGATAGGAGAAGATTACAGCGAAGAAACGGAGCAGAACAGACCAATTTCCAGAAGGGGTCTGAGCGCCCGCTTAGCTATGCTGAGCGGCCGCGCAGGAAGCTGAGCGCCCGCTCAGCTATGCTGAGCGGCCGCGCAGGGTCGTAATTTCAGATTTAATATTTTAGACTTCTAATTCTGTTTGGCTTCCAACTTCTGAGTAATCTGGGTTTTATGGGACACCTAATAAGTAGATTTCAGAGACGTTTCACTAAGGTTGGATTGTAGTATTAATCAAGGAGCGAAGGAGATAAGGAAGAAGACCATTTTAGCACACCGCAACGAAGAGGAAGCATATTTTCTTGTGATTCTTATTTCGTTGTAACGTTGGATGCTAGTTTTCTTTACTTTGAACCTATTTACTCTTGTGACGTACTCTGGTTTAATATAATTAGTTTAGTTATTATTTTCTTGTGTTTATTTATCATGCTTTCATATGAACCCATGATGACGATGAGTGCTATCATGGGCTAATCGTGATCATGGGGTCGTAACGGATTTCCTATGGAATTCTTTAGTTAGTTGTTTAAAACCTTAGTGTGTGATGATTGTATGATATCTAGTATTGGTTGTGCTTATTCGTCTTATGTGCGTCGCGAACATATAAGATAGGGTGTTAATCTCTTGTGAAGCGACGGTGGATCTTGAGATTTAGAACTTGCTATGCTAGCATAGGTTCATGTACGAGTATGCATGATTAGTGGGTAACTCTAACAATTTTATTCGCCCTGTGTAATCAAAAGGAATAACTTGTGCTTAAATCATTATATTGTCAATTTCTGTAGACACATAGGGACTCAACATAATTGATGCATATTCAACTTCTATCTTAATTGTGGATGTTTGGTAGAATGGTATTAGTACAATGAAAGTTGGCTTTTATCAGTTTCTTGTTATTCGATTAATATCATCACTATTGCATGCTAATGGTAATAACAATGACTATCGAAGGAAGTAGTAATGAAGTTGTGATCTCATGAGTGTTTTAGTATTGTTAATTCGAATTGTTAATTAAGTGCTTAATTGTCGTAGTTAATTGTAGTTAATAATTAGTTAATCAATTCTAAGTGTTATTGTCTTAACATTGAGAAGTATACATACATTGGTGAGTGAGTTTAATTGAGCATAATTAGTCTGAGTCTCCGTGGGAACGAACTAGAAAGTATTCTATATTACTTGCGAACGCGTATACTTGCGTGTATTATTAGCGCGTAATTTCTCCCTTACAAGTTTTTGGCGCCGCTGTCGGGGACTCGACGTATTTTTTTAGTTTATGTACTTACCATCATTGGTCATTAGGACTCTGATTAAGACGTGTTACTTATTGTTTCCGGTTGTGTTTCAGGTACTTTAGCGAGCGTTTATGCAACTCGTTCTCGTACTCGCAAGAGGACTTTAGATACAGCTGAGGAGACAGACAAAGTTCTTGATATTCCGGAAAAGATAGATTTTGAAGATTCGGATTCAGGAAGTGAGCAGAAAGAACCTTTAATCATGGGTGATCGTATTGTTCCGGCAGATCCAGCTCTTATGGACTTTTCTTGGCCTAAAATTGATGACATTCAGTCAAGCATTCTTCATCCGGCTATTCAGGCTAACACCTTTGAAATCAAGCCGGGCACTATTCAGATGGTGCAGAATTCTGTTTCTTTCGGAGGAGCTGCGACTGAAGACCCCAACATGCACATAAGGAATTTTGTCGAGATCTGCAGTACTTTCAAATATAATGGTGTGACTGATTAGGCTATCAAGCTGAGGCTTTTCCCATTCTCTCTGAGGGATAAAGCTAAGGACTGGTTACATTCTGAACCACCTGGGTCCATCACTACTTGGCAAGATCTTGTACAAAAGTTTCTGGTGAAGTTTTATCCAATGGCAAAGACTGCTGCTATGAGGAGTGCTTTTACTCAGTTTGCGCAACAACCTACAGAATCTATGTGCGAAGCTTGGGAGCGCTACAAGGAGATGTTGAGAAAGTGTCCACATCGTGGAATGCCCGATTGGATGGTGATCACTGGTTTCTATAATGGTTTGGGGGCCCAATCTCGGCCCATGCTCGATGCAGCAGCTGGAGGCGCATTGTGGGCCAAAAGCTATACTGAGGCTTATAATCTTATTGAGACTATGGCTGCAAATGAGCATCAAAACCCAACTCAAAGGATGATGCCTGGGAAGGTAGCAGGTATTCTGGAAGTCGATGCAGCCATAGTTATTGCAGCGAAGCTCTAAGCGCTGTCTATGAAGGTCGATTCTCTAGCCACCTATGGAGTCAATCAGATAGCTATGGTCTGTGAGCTTTGTGCAGGTTCTCATGCTACAGATCAGTGTTCTCTTGTTAATTAATATGTTCAGTATGTGAACAATTATCAGCGATAACAGCAGCCTGTGCCAGCTACTTATCATCCTAACAACAGAAATCATCCAAATTTCAGCTGGGATAATAATCAGAATGCTATTCAGCAACCATATCAGCAAGGTGTGAGTAAACAGTTCAATCCACCTGGATTCCAGCAACCGCAGCAATATGCTCAAAAGCAATCATATCCTCAACAGGGAGGTACAGCTGCACCCACTAGTGCTGATTTTGAGGAACTTAAGCTGTTGTGCAAGAGTCAGGCGGTGTCGATCAAGACCTTGGAAAATCAAATTGGTCAAATAGCCAATGCAGTGCTCAATCGTCGACCTGGCACACTTCCTAGTGACACTGAAGTGCCAGGCAGGAAGGAAGCTAAAGAGAAAGTCAAGGCTATTACATTAAGGTCTGGAAAAGTTGCTGATGCTGAAAAAGTAAAAGAAGGAGAAGCTGAAGTTGGAGATGAAGAAGCTAAGCAAAAGGAGAAAGCGGCGGAACCAAGGAAGACTACTGTTGAACACACTCTGTCTGAGGGTAATACAGGGGAGAAACAGCTCTATCCTCCACCACCTTTCCCTAAGAGATTGCAACAACAAAAGCTGGATAAGCAGTTCGGTAAGTTTCTAGAGGTGTTCAAGAAACTTCACATCAATATACCTTTCGCTGAGGTTCTGGAGCAAATGCCTAGTTATGCGAGGTTTATGAAGAGTATTCTTTCAAGGAAGGTGAAACTGGATGACCTTGAGACCGTTGCTCTAACGGAAGAATGCAGTACTATGCTGCAGCAAAAGTTACCTCCAAAGCTGAAAGATCCAGGTAGCTTCACCATTCCTTGCACCATTGGCAAGTTGTCTTTTGACAAGTGCCTTTATGATTTGGGAGCAATCATCAATCTGATATTGTTGTCGATCTTTAAAAAGTTAGATTTGCCTGATCCAAAGCCCACCTACATGTCTCTACAATTGGCTGATCGTTCTATTACTTACCCAAGAGGCATAGTGGAGGATGTGCTAGTCAAGGTGGATAAGCTCTTCTTTTCTGCAGACTTTGTTATTCTGGATTTCCAGGAAGATAAGAAGATTCCCATTATCTTGGGAAGACCTTTCTTGGCTACTGGCCGTACCTTGATAGATGTGCAGAAAGGTGAACTTACTATGAGGGTGCAAGATCAGGATGTGACATTCAATGTAATCAAAGCAATGAAATTCCCTACAGAAGATGAGAAGTGCTTAAAAGTGGATTTGATTGATTCTGCGGTTACTTCAGAACTCGATCATATGCTACTTTCTGATGCATTAGAGAAGGCCTTAGTGGAGGATTTTTACAGTGATGATGAGGATGGCAATGAGCAATTACAATATCTTAATGCTTCACCCTGGAAGCGAAAGCTAGACATGCCGTTTGAATCTCTTGGTGCTTCTGACCTCAAAAATGCTGAAGGAAGGGTCAAACCATCAATTGAGCAAGCACCCACCTTGGAGCTTAAGCCATCGCCTGAACACTTGAGGTATGCTTTTTTAGGTGATGCATCTACTTTACCTGTTATTATTGCATCTGACCTTTCAGGTAGTGAAGAGGACAAGCTCTTAAGGATCTTGAGAGAATTCAAATCGGCTATTGGATGGACCATAGCAGACATCAAAGGGATCAACCCTTCATATTACATGTATAAGATTCTGCTAGAGGAGGGTAGTAAGCCGACTGTTGAGCAACAGTGTAGACTTAATCCTATCATGAAAGAGGTGGTGAAGAAAGAAATTCTGAAGTGGCTGGATGCAGGAATCATTTATTCTATTTTTGGTAGTTCTTGGGTGAGCCCCATGCAATGTGTACCTAAGAAAGGAGGTATCACTGTGGTAGCAAATGAGAAGAACGAGCTCATCCCCACTCGAATAATCACATGATGGAGAGTATGCATGGATTACAGAAAGTTGAACAAGGCCACGAGGAAGGATTACTTCCCTCTTCCGTTTATTGATCAGATGCTTGACAGGTTGGCTGGTCATGAGTACTATTGTCTTCTAGATGGCTACTCAGGGTATAATCAGATTTGTATTGCACCAGAGGATCAAGAAAAGACTACCTTCACTTGTCCACTTGGCATGTTTTCTTTTCGCAGAGTTTTGTTTGGGTTATGTGGCGCACCGGCCACTTTTCAGAGATGTATGATGGCTATATTCTCTGACATGATTGGAAATAATGTTGAGGTGTTCATGGACGACTTCTCCGTCTTTAGACACTCGTACAATGAATGTTTGAATAATCTTCGTGCAGTGCTCAAAAGGTGTGTGGAAACTAATTTGGTGCTCAATTGGGAAAAATGTCATTTTATGGTGCGTGAAGGCATTATTCTTGGGCATAAGGTCTCTAGCAAGGGTCTTGAGGTGGACAAAGCCAAGGTGGGAGTCATTGAAAATCTTCCACCACCTATTTCTGTGAAAGGAATCCGTAGTTTTCTTGGTCATGCGGGTTTTTATCGGCGTTTCATCAAGGACTTTTCGAAGATATCTAAGTCGTTATACAACTTGCTTGAGAAGGATGCGCCTTTAAAATTTGATGATGAATGTTTGACGGCATTCGAGACTCTTAAGAAGAGTTTGATCACTGCACCAGTTATTACAGCACCGGATTGGACAGAGCCTTTTGAGATGATGTGTGATGCGAGTGATTATACGGTGGGCGCAGTTCTTGGGCAGCACAAGAATAATCTCTTTCATGTGGTCTACTATGCTAGCAAGACCTTAAATGGGGCCCAAATGAACTACACCACTACTGAGAAGGAGCTCTTGGCTATAGTCTTTGGTTTTGAAAAATTTCGATATTATTTTCTTGGGAAAAAGGTGACAGTATTCACTGATCATGCGGCCATTCGCTATTTGGTTTCCAAGAAGGATTTGAAATCGAGACTCATTCGTTGGGTGCTCTTACTACGGGAATTTGAGTTAGAGATCAAGGATCGAAAAGGTACTGAAAATCAAGTACCTGAACATCTCTCTAGATTGGAGAATCCTGAGTCTACTTCACATGATAAGACATTGATCAACGAATCTTTTCCGAATGAGCAGTTGTTCACAGTTCAGGAGGAAGAGCATGGTTCGCAGATATTGTGAATTATCTTGTCAGCAATATAATGCCTCCTAATTTGACCACAGCTCAAAAGAAGAAGTTTCTGCATGAGGTGAAGTGGTATATGTGGGATGAACCGTATTTGTTTAGATAGGGAGCTGACCAGATCATCAGGAGATGTATCCCATTCTGTGAGACGAAGGGGATATTACGAGACTGCCACTCCACAGTTTATGGTGGACACTATGGTGTTGAGAAGACGGCAGCTCGTATTTTGCAAGCAGGTTTTTTCTGGCCTACTTTTTTTAAGGATGCTCATCAGTTTGTTTTAAGGTGTGATCGTTGCCAAAGAGTGGGAAATCTTACGAGAAAGGATGAGATGCCGTTAAATGTGATGCTTGAAGTCGAGGTCTTTGATGTTTGGGGAATCGATTTCATAGGGCCTTTTGTCTCATCCTGCAACAATCATTACATCTTGCTGGCAGTCGATTATGTCTCAAAATGGGTAGAAGTCAAGGCTCTACCGACAAATGATGCAAATGCAGTGTTGAATTTTCTTCATAAGCAGATTTTCACAAGGTTTGGAACGCCACGAGTAATCATAAGTGATGAAGGGTCGCATTTCTGCAACCGTAAGTTCACTTTTATGATGCAGCGCTACAATATAAATCATCGAGTTGCTACTGCCTATCATCCGTAAACAAATGGTCAAGCAGAAGTGTCTAACAGAGAGATCAAACGCATCTTAGAGAAGGTTGTTTGTCCGTCAAGGAAGGATTGGTCTTTGAAGCTCGATGAAGCTGTTTGGGCTTACAGAACAACATACAAAACTCCACTTGGGATGTCCCCGTTTCAACTTGTGTATGGTAAGGTATGTCATTTACCTGCGGAGCTTGAGCATAAGGCCTATTGGGTATTGAAGAAGTTGAACCTGGATCTAGATACAGTTGGAAAGAAGCGAATGCTTCAGCTTAATGAACTTGATGAATTTCGACTACAAGCGTATGAGAACAACAAAATGTACAAGGAAAAGGTGAAAAGGTGGCACGATAGGAAGCTACATCTTAAGTTATTCGTGCCAGGGCAACAAGTTCTCTTATTCAACTCTCGTCTCCGACTTTTTCTTGGGAAGTTGAAATCAAGGTGGTCTGGACCTTTCATTGTCAAAACTGTGTTTCCACATGGAGCGGTGGAGATTTTTGAGACTGATCCGGACCAAGCATTCAAGGTTAATGGTCAGCGTTTGAAGCACTACTATGGGGACACGGCAAACCGGGAAGTGGTTAGTGCCGTTTTATTGTCAACTTGAGGCAAGTACGCAACGTCAAGCTAATGACGAAAAAGAAGCGCTTCGTGGGAGGCAACCCATGATTTGTTGTTACAGGAACCCTTAGAAGTTAATAACTTATCCAAATCCACATAAAAAATCAGAAAAACTGGGCCAGAAATTTTTTTTTCCAGTAGCCTCCTGAGCGCCCGCTCAGCTCTGCTGAGCGACCACTCAGCTTTGCTCAGCGACCGCTCAGGGATCGGCTGGGAGAAAACTTTTTAGTTTCATAAAATTCCAAAAAAATCAGAAAATAAAAAAAACACAAAACACAACCCATAAACCCACGAACTATTTCCCCTTTATCCCATGATTTTAACCCTTACCCCACTCCTAATCAAATTCTACCCTAATACATACCCTATATATACATACACATATCCCATATATCTCCCATACACTTTCAACACTTAAACTCTCTCCCAAACACAAAAACACAAATCTCAAGCACTTTTACTCAGTTTCGATGGCACCCAAGAGAGCAAGGACTATCGATAGCAGCAACACTGTCCCTACTGCTGATTCCTCGAGGGGTACTGCTGCGAGGCCTCGTTTGAATGATAGGGCTACTGAGGAGGACTACACTAGGCTTCTGGGGAAGCCAATTTTGAAGGAGAAGGGATTTTTGCCATCGGGGAGGGATGGTGAGTTGTTACCTATGATTGTTGAGAAGGGGTGGATAGCTTTTTGTGAGTCGCCTGAAGCAGTGCCGATGAGCGTGGTTCGCGAATTCTATGCGAACGCAAAGGCTGAGAAGAATGGGTATTTTGTGGTCCGGGGGATGACGGTTGATTATCACCCAGCGGCGATTCGCCGTGTGATTGGGCAAAGATAGAGGAAGCCCATGGAGGAGAACTGGAACGAGAAGACTGTTGAGGATTTTGACTTGGATTTGATTTGTGCTACTCTCTGTAGGCCGGGCACAGTTTGGACTTTCAAGACTGGAACTAATGAGTATCATCACTTTCCGGCGATCGCCATGAATAGGTATGCCCGTACATGGAATGCTTTTATTTGTGCTAATATTTTGCCTACTTCGCATGCACATGAGGTCACAGTTGAGAGAGCGCAGTTGTTGTGGGGAATTTTGAATGAGGAGTACTATGTGGACCTTGGTGAGTTCATCTACCAAGGAATTTTGAAGTTTTTGAGGGGAGCTAAGCACATGAACATCCCTTATGCATCTATGGTTACCAAGCTTTGCCGAGCGGTGGGAGTTCAGTGGCCGTATCATGAGCAGTTACAGTTGTCGGCCGCTCCTATTGATTCCGGGACTCTACATGCGATGCAGGAGTGGACCGGTGGTGAGCCCGAGGAGCATGGGCTGGGTTATCGTCTTCCAGGAGGGCGTCCAGCATGAGTTGCTACCATGGCAAGGGCAAGGCGTGATGAGGCTGGTTCTTCTAGAGCTCAGGAGGGTGCTGGGATGGCTGATGCTCAGTATAGAAGGCTGTCACGGAGGATGGATGCTATGTACGAGACGCAGAGCAGGTTTGCTCAAGAGCTCACCCTTGCACTAGGGACTGCTTTTCGAGGCCTTGGAGCTAACATCCAGTGGCCAGTTTTTGGTGAGGACTCTGCATATCCACCTCCTGATACACCACCCTCTGAGGGTGATGATGATAATGATCTCTCCGAGTAGGTATACCCTGTGTTCCTTTCTACTACCTTCACTGGGGACAATGAAGATTTTAAGTTTGGGGGTGGTAGTTAAGGAATATTTTGTGTGTGTGTCATATAGTTGTATATTCATGATAATTTAGTTCATATAATTGCATAATGTTTTCCATATAGTTTTTTTTTATTATTATTTATAGCTTTATTTATCATGTCATGTAGCTCATGCATTTACCATGATCCCTTTTACGCTGATTTACCAATTGATTTGTGATATTGATGCGAGTGTAGTGATAGCGTTAAAGTTATGTTGAGTCGTGTAGGTTGATATGCATGCTAGAAACACTTATATTTTCACTAAGTCTTAGAGAATGCTTAAGGACTAGATTGTTGTTATGGTTTGATGGTTTTCGAGGTTAATCTATTTATTATGCTTAGAATTTTATAATAGGTTCTTAGTGATAAAAGCATGAAAAGAAAAAAATGGAGTGAAAAATGGAATTCGTTGCTAATTGTGGCTAGGCGTCAAATGGCTAGTAGCCGGCTCGTATTTTATGTGAGTAGTCTAGGGTTGAGCAAGATGGAGCGAAACGCACTTGCTCAGAAAGTTGAAAGAAAAAGAAGAGAAAAAAGAAAAGAAAAAAGAGAAAAAAAAGAGAAAGAAAAAAAAATAAATAGTTAATGCATAATTGATCACGAGTGGGCTTTTTGGTATTCGAGTTATTAAGTTCTTAGGGGACTTTGTGCCTAGTGACCTAAGGCTTTTATAGTTTGGGATCCGCTAACCTAACGCTCGCTACATGGATGCCATTGTATAAGTCTTTTGTGGACCTCACTCATTGCACGGTCAAATAAGCATTTGTTGTTATAAATAAAAAGCATGATTCGGTAATAAGCTACAGGATTCTTGTAGTGTTATAAGTCACTTTGTGCCTAGAATTTTTATCCTTTGTATAATCATGCGATTGCCTTGATGATAGTTGAGACATGATAATTAATCTAGTTCCGAAGCATATCTGTTAAGCATCTGCACACACCACGTTTCAGGCTGTATGTTAGTTTGTATGATTCGATTGATCTTTATTCGCCTAATTGCATTTGTTGAGATGTCGTAAGTTGGTTGGTTTGGTCGTAGTAAGGGGGATCGATGCATTTCATATAGATTGCATTCATGCATGTTTTTATTTTGTTTTTGAGTTTGTGATGCTTGAGGACGAGCATCGATTTAAGTTTGGGGGGTGTGATAAGTGGCATTTTATACCACTTAGAACGTCTTATAATAGCTTAAATTGGTGTCTTGAAATCAAGTATTTTATGTATTTGATGCGTTTTTCTAGTGTTTGTGCATTTCAGGGTATTAGTTGCATTTTGGGGGAGAATTCATCAATAATAAGCCTTGGCATATGTTCACCATTGCAAGTGGGAAGATAGGAGCAGATTACAGCGAAGAAACGGAGCAGAACGGACCATTTTTCCAGAAGGGGTCTGAGCGCCCGCTCAGCTATGCTGAGCGGCCGCGCAGGAAGCTGAACGGCCGCGCAGGGTCGTAATTTCAGATTTAATATTTTAGACTTCTAATTCTGTTTGGCTTCCAACTTCTGAGTAATCTGGATTTTATGGGACTCCTATATAAGTAGATTTCAGAGACGTTTCACTAAGGTTGGATCGTAGTATTAATCAAGGAGCGAAGGAGATAAGGAAGAAGACCGTTTTAGCACACTGCAACGAAGAGGAAGCATATTTTCTTGTGATTCTTATTTCGTTGTAACGTTGGATGCTAGTTTTCTTTACTTTGAACCTATTTACTCTTGTGACGTACTCTGGTTTAATATAATTAGTTTAGTTATTATTCTCTTGTGTTTATTTATCATGCTTTCATATGAACCCATGATGACGATGAGTGCTATCATGGGCTAATCGTGATCATGGGATCGTAACGGATTTGCTATGGAATTCTTTAGTTAGTTGTTTAAAACCTTAGTGTGTGATGATTGTATGATATCTAGTATTGGTTGTGCTTATTCGTCTTATGTGCGTCGTGAACATATAAGATAGGGTGTTAATCTCTTGTGAAGCGATGGTGGATCTTGAGATTTAGAACTTGCCATGCTAGCATAGGTTCATGTTCGAGTATGCATGATTAGTGGGTAACTCTAACAATTTTATTCGCCCTGTGTAATCGAAAGGAATAACTTGTGCTTTAATCGTTATGTTGTTAATTTCTGTAGACATATAGGGACTCAACATAATTGATGCCTATTCAACTTCTATCTTAATTGTGGATGTTTGGTAGAATGGTATTAGTACAATGAAAGTTGGCTTTTATCAGTTTCGTGTTATTCAATTACTATCATCACTGTTGCATGATAATGGTAATAATAATGACTATTGAAGGAAGTAGTAATGAACTTGTGATCTCATGAGTGTTTTAATATTGTTAATTCGAATTGTTAATTAAGTGCTTAATTGTCGTAGTTAATTGTAGTTAATAATTAGTTAATCAATTCTAAGTGTTATTGTCTTAACATTGAGAAGTAAACATACATTGGTGAGTGAGTTTAATTGAGCATAATTAGTCTGAGTCTCTGTGGGAACCAACTAGAAAGTATTCTATATTACTTGCGAACGCGTATACTTGCCTGTATTATTAGCGCGTGATTTCTCCCTAACAATCAGCACATCAAAATAAATCCAACTATCATTTTTAAAAAGTCCCTTGGACTATTTTAGAGATAATACAACAAATCTCACACCTTGATCACATTTCTATAATTTAATAAATATATACGAGACCCAATAAAATCAATTAAATTCATTTAAAAATCCCACAATCACAGATTCGTTCACACAACCATCAAATATCATTCTGTTACACAGAGACTTTAAATATAATTCACATTTTCACATGACACTAGACACCACATTTCGTTTCAATACACTTTAGCATAAAAGTCTCTTTTAATCCATCTTTTGGATAACGGATCCCGTTCTATTTGACGGCCCGCCAATCACAACTTAAGCCCTTAGCTGACTCATCAAAGTGGAACGAGACTTTACCCGTTCCTTACTATTATTTCACAGAAATTATATATAAACCATAAAATCATTTATCTTTTTATTATATTCACATAAATCCACGTAACAGCACAAGAACTATACTTAATTCATATAAATACATCGCAAAATTCCCAGTCGCTACAATCTACCCCCCTTAAAAGGATTCTGTCCTCAGAATCGAGTCTAAACAAACAAATAGGGATACTTTTCTCGCATTTCGCTTTTTAATTCCCAAGTTGATTCTTCGACTTTAGGATTTCTCCACAAAACTCTAACTAATAATACCATTTTGTTTCTAAGTGCTTTCTCTTTTCGATCTAGAATTCGCATGGGTTGTTCTTGCTGAATTTCAACTGGTTCCAACTCAATCACATGGCTAACATCCATATTATACTTTTTTAGAAGAGAGACGTGAAATATGTTATGAAGATGTTGCATTTGCGAAGGTAACACAAACTCGTATGCCACTTTTCCAACTTGCTTTAATACTTTGAATGGTCCAATATATCCGGGAATCATCTTTCCTTTCTTTCCGATTCTAGATAATCCTTTCCATGGAGATATCTTCAACAACATTTTGTCTCCAAGTTCGAGTAGCACATCCTTTCGATTCTGGTCCGCATACTTCCTTTGTCGATCTTGAGCGGCTATCAGCCTTTTGCGAATAACTCCCACATCTCTTTCATTTGCTGAACTAATTCTGGGCCAATCAGCTTACACTCACCGACTTCATCCCAATACGTAGAAGATCTACATTTCCTTCCGTACAATGCTTCGTAAGGAGGCATTCCAATACTCGCGTGATAACTGTTATTATAGGAAAATTCTATCAATGGCAAATGGTCATCCTAATTTCCTTTGAAATCCAATGCACAGGTTCTCAACATATCCTCAATCGTTTGAATAGTTCTTTTGCTTTGTCCATTTTTCGATGGATGATACATGATGCTCATTTTCAACTTCGTTCCCAAATGATCATGAAATTGTCACCAAAATCTCGAGTTAAATCTCGGATCTCTATCAGACACGATAGACACTAGTACTCCATGACGTATTATAATTTTGTTTAGATACAGCTTGACCAATCTTTCTATTGAGAATCTTTCCTTGATAGGCAAGAAATGCGCTAACTTTGTCAGTCAATCGACTACTACCCAAATCACATCATGATTAGCCTTAGTCCTTGGTAATCCTACCACAAAATCCATCGTGATATGTTCCTACTTTCATTCAGGTATCTCCAGTGGTTGAAGCAATCCACTCGGTCGTTGGTGTTTCTTTTTTACTCTTTGACATGTGTAGCACTTTCTTATCCACTCTGCAATTTCCTTTTTCATATTCGGCCACCAATAGTTCTCTTTCAAATATTTGTACATTTTCGTACTTCCTGGATGAATCGAAAATCTTAAATTATGCGCTTCATGCAAAATCTCATTCTTTAATTTCGTAACATTAGGGATCCAGATACGTAAACAAACTCTGTATATCCCTTTATTATCCTTTTGAGCTCTAACCTCTTTTTCAGTCATCTTATCCTTCTCGTGCTCTTTCACTTGTTCCTGAAAAAGTCAAATCTTTTCCAAATTCTCTGGCTGAAACGCTACCGCGTACATCACTTCACTTGCCATTTCTGGAACTCGCACCTCTATTTCTAATTCTTTAAATTCCTTGATGAATTCTTCGGACGCAGTTAATAGACTCAATCTTATCTAGCGACTTAGCGCGTCCGCTATAACATTCGCCTTTTCGGGATGATAACTTATCATACAATCATAATCTTTGATTAATTCCAACCATCTTCTTTGTCTCATGTTTAACTCCTTCTGTGTAAAGATGTACTTTAAGCTTTTATGATCCGTATAAATTTTATATTTCTCTCCGTACAAATAGTGTCTCCAAATCTTAAGAGCAAACACAATTGCTGCTAATTCCAAATCATGCGTAGCGTACTTTTTCTCGTGCGGCTTTAATTGCCTTGATGAATATGCTATCACCTTTCCGTGTTGCATCAGAACACAACCTAATCCTTTATACGAAGAATCGCTATATATCACGAATTCTCCTTTCTCATCAGGAAAAACCAATACTGAGGCTGAGACTAATCTTCTTTTTAGCTCTTGGAAATTTTCTTCACACTTATTTGTCCAAACAAACTTTTCATTCTTCCTAGTCAACTTTGTCAGTGGAACTGCAATCTTAGAGAACTCCTGAACGAATTATCGATAATAACCAGCTAATCCCAAAAAGCTTCTCACTTCCGTTGGAGTCTGTGATCTTTCCCAATTCATAACAGCTTCAATCTTTGCAGGATCCACTTTAAACCCTTCACTATTGACTATGTTTCCAAGAAACTGAACTTTTTTCAACCAAAACTCACATTTGGAAAATTTCACATACAATTTCTCTTTCCTCAGAATTTCCAAAGCAATTCTCAAATGCTCCATGTGCTCTACTTCTGACTTTGAGTAAATCAATATATCATCGATAAACACTATCAGAAACTTGTCCTAGTATTTCTTAAATACTCGATTCATAAGATCCATAAAAGCAGCTGGCGCATTTGTCAATCCAAACGCCATTACCAAGAATTCATAATGTTCATATCTCGTTCGAAACACCGTCTTGGGTATATCTTCCGCCTTAATCTTTAACTGATAATATCCAGATCTTAAGTCGATCTTCGAAAAACTTGTAGCTCCATTTAGCTAATCAAATAAGTCATCAATTCACGGAAGAGGGTACCTATTCTTGATAGTCAACTTATTCAATTTGCGGTAATCGATACATAATCTTATGCTTCCATCTTTCTTCTTTACGAACAGCACTGGTGCTCCCCACGGGGAAATAATGTGACGCCCTCAATCTCGGGGTTAGGAAATGACGACTCACACACCTTTAATCTAATAATTAAATAAGCATAAACCCCGATTAACTAGTAACAGGATCAACAGGATAAAGTATGAGATAAGATTACAACTACCAATCATAAGATATAACTTACAACCCCAAAATATTATTAAATAAATAATATCGATTCCGGCTGGGAACCGACAGATAACCCATTGTATCCTTAAACATTTCCTTCTAGGTGCGTGCTCACTCAAAAATACCACTACCTGCTCTGGCAACCGGAAGCCCTCAACACGGTAGGGACCACCAGGTACGCTCTTACGAGCAGTGCACCTAAGCCTGACCATCTTCTTGCTTAACTACCAAGGTTAGATTAAAATAAAACATATGAGTATAAAACTCAGCAAGTAACTATAAAGCAGTTCTACGATATCAAATCACAATATACTTTACCAAACTCAGGGCATTCTACTTTATTAGTTCTACGTGGCAGATTTCCAGCTTTTGGGTTAAGGAATGGTTTTGAAGGATAATATGGGGCTTTCAAGAAACAAGGCTCAATGCAGGACGAAAGCCGACAATCATCACAAATCATTAAAGGATCAAAATAGATCTTTCAAGAAAGAGGAAAGCAACAGTATTTCATTATATGGAATCAATCATATGATCAACAGATTTAAGAATCAGGATTCTGAGCTTTAAACTTCACATCAACATAATCAACTCTTTTCAAAACAATATAAACTATTTTCATTTTTAAGAATCAATTTACTGAACAGAAAGTTTCAGTTCCCTTTTAAATAATCATTTAGAACCCTTGATTGGATCACTTTATCTTTCCATTTCATTATAATACGGGTGATCAGCCCGTACCGACCTCCATCTGATCTTTAAGGTACCAGTCGGCATAATTTCAGCCTTAAGTTGGACTAGCCCCGCTAGCCTCTTACCATGACTGGACTAGTCCCACTAGCCTCTTACGTCCCAATCCAATCCATCAGGAATTCGTTTGGAAAACCTTGAGTTGGAAAAACAAATAGGTTTTCTAAAATCCATTTTATCATTACCAAGAATATGAAATCATTCAGACTCTTTCGAGTCGAAACTCATTCTTAAGTCAGATTTTAAGAAAAACAAAGTTCAGGGAGTGATTCAAGGATAAACAAGGAACAATTCTTAAGGATTCTGTATCAAGGATAACAAGGCATTTAAGTTAAAAGGATCAACATCTATTTAGGGATCAATAGGGTGATCAGGAAATAAAGTATCATTTAACAGGGTTCACAAGGATAATTATAGGGTTCAATACGATTCATGGCTTAATAATTAACTTGAACAGAAAGGACAGATTATCAAAGGGTTGAATCAGTAAGCTTATCAATAACAGTTTATCAAGATCAAGTGCAAGGTATCTCAAATCAATATCAGGGTTTCACAAGTTAAACAGTTCAATACTCTACATGGTATGAACAACATTCTCTTTATAATCATTTACACAAGTAATCAGAGTTACTTGCCTGAATTTGCTTTCCTGAAGGTTGAACAACTGCCACCTAGTATATCCTTTCCTTTCCTAGCCTGAATGCCCTCACACTCCGAATCTACAATAAAACCAAAACCTTAATCAGTTTCTCAACTCTCGTTCCCAGAACGATCACTCAATACGATAACTCGATTATATCCTTGACTCGGGTTACGAATATAGCTTATACACAAAGCACATAGCACATTCTTTACTCATAGCCTTATATCACTTTGCATATACTCGCTAATCCTTGACTATTTTCCCAGATCAAATATTTATAACTCGTACAAACACACAATGACATGCACGACTATTACTTATAGCTTTTAACCTTAATTAACTCAATTCCCTTTTCTTTTATTTATAATTCGAACCAAAAACATAATCCAACAAGTAAAATTCAAAGATTTTCACACATAAACACTCAACCATTCTATCATCTACCAAAAATCAGATTTTTGACTTTGAATTTCTTTGGTCTATTCGGCCTTAACCACAAACATAATCAAACCAAAACATGCATTAACAATTCCTCTTTTAAGTCAACATGCAATCTTATTGCTTTCTAGTTAAACCTTAATTTTACCAAAAATCTAGTCACAAAAATCAATTTCTTCTTTTTATTAACACAAGGTCGAACCATAACCTTCACCATGCATTCCCAGATTTCACATCTAAATAAATGTACAAGTCCAATTATCATAGAATCTTAGTTAGCATACTTAATTCACAAAAGAACTTAGCCCTTTTTGATACATGCAAACATTAAGAAATTTTATCACCCAATCTTTACTAATTTCCAAGAATGAACATTAACAAGTCATGATTATTACTAAAAATCATTTTTGATCTTTTAAAACCAAGATCCCATTCGGGTTTTTCAAAAAAAACAACACATGCAAATGATCTTCTTAATCCTTAATTCACAAATCAACCCATAATCATATATCAAATCAACAACTCATTCATTTTAGCAAAAATTAACTTGGTTTTCTAAAAATGGCAAGGGCCATTCGGCCTTCCTCAAGAAAACACACATGCAAACTCAACTTCTAAACTTTTGCATCTTTAATCCTACTAATATCTTAACATCAAACTAAATTATTATTACAACCAACAAGCATCAATTTATCAACTTTTAATCCACAAAATCATTCGGCCTTTTTATCAAAATACCACATGCAAACACAAACATTTGATTTAAAGATTCTAGAGCTCAGTTTTTAACATCATGGCTCACCACCGGTTCACCGGAGTTCATGACCGGTGGCGGTGGAATCTCGGTGGTGCCCCCATTCGAGGGTTTCCAACCATCAACCACCCATTTTCACAAGTAATACACACATGCAAACACATATCCTCATTCAAAATACAAACCCTTTTGTTTTCATGAAAACCGAACTCAAAAACCACCAAACCCAACTTTGATTTTTCTCAAGAACTTGAAAATAGCTACATGCATGAATGAATACAAGTAGATATCTCTATTTCTCACACAATCAAGGTTCTATACCTGAAAATGAATGAAGAACAAGTCAGAGAGAGTGAAAAGAGGGAGTGTACCGAGAGAGAGAAAATCCGAGAGAGAGAGAGAGAGGAAGAAATGAGAGAAAAGAGAGAAAGAAGGGAGGGCTCGGGACAAAAAAAAAGAAAGAAGAAGGAGGTGGGGTGGTTTTATATTACCAAGGGAGGGTAATATAGTAATTAGGTTATTCTATGTTTTGATTCTCTTTTTATGCTTAAAAGAAAATAGAGTTGATCTGCAAATACTTCTCTCGGAAAGATGAATTTGTTTTGAATAAAAATCTTCTCGAAATTAGCTTTCCAACCATTACTCATAAAAGATTTTCGAGCGAACGGTTGATTTTTTATGATTTTTACAAGTTTGTGCTAGTAATAACACTTTTCCATATAAAAATCAATTTAAAATGCAACAATCACCAAATAAATCCGTCCATCATTTTTAGAAATTCTACAGGATTATTACGAAGATAACAAAACAATTCCCATGTTTTTATCTTACTCAGATAATTTTATAAAAATGTGCGAAGGTTAAATAAACCTTTATTTAAATCACATAATTCCATTAAATTCATAAAAATGTCACAGAGCACATAGTCATGCACACAGACAAGCAATCACACATATACAATCACATAATGACTCAGGTCTGATCACAGAATTTATTCTTCTTTAATCTTTTATCCTTTTCTACGCGTACCGGGTCACGTTCAGCCTAACGGCCCGACGCTCAGCGTTTCGATTACGCTTCTCATTATCATTACCAATCGACACGTCACTTAGGACGAAATACTTTATTTAAACACTCATTTCATTCAATCACACATAATTCACATTTTATATTCTTTAACTCCTTATTGGGACGAGTTCCGTTCTACCTGACGGCCCGACGACACAGCTTAACTCGTAAGCTGACTCTTTAAATTGGAACATTTTTATTTACGCTCCTATATTCTAATATACAGAAAAGACAATTAATCAGCACCTAGTCACATAATTATAATCACATCACATAAAGCATACTTTATTGACTTAATTACGTCGCAAAATTCTCAGTCGTCACAATCTACCCTCCTTAAAAGGATTCTGTCCCCAGAATCTAATCTAAGCAAATAAATGGGGATACTTCTCTTTCATTTCGCTTTCTAACTCCCAAGTCGATTCTTCGACTACTGGATTTCTCCATAACGCTCTAACTAGAGGTACAACTTTATTTCTAAGCGTCCTCTCTTTTCGGTCCAAAATTCAAACTGGCTATTCCACATAAGACAAATCTGGTTGAATTTCCACTGGTTCCAACTCGATCACATGGCTCGCATCAGCATTATACTTCTTCAGAAGAGATACATGAAATACATTGTGTAGATGTTGCATTTGCGGAGGTAGCGCCAATTCATATGCCATTTTCCCAACTCGTTACAATACTTCAAATGGTCCAATATACCTAGGACTCAACTTCCCTTTCTTTCCGAATCAGGTTAAACCTTTCCAAGGAGATATCTTTAATAAGACTTTGTCTCTAGTTTCGAATTGCACATCTTTTCGTTCTTGATTTGCATACTTTACTTATCAATCTTGAGCTGCAATTAACCTCTTTCGAATCATTTCTACCTTTTTCATTGTTTGTTGAACTAGCTCTGGGCTAATTAATTTACGCTCACCAATTTCATCCCAATATGAAGGGGACCTACATTTTCTTCCATACGACGCTTCATAAGGCGGCATGCCAATACTCGCGTGATAATTGTTGTTATAGGAAAACTCAATTAAGGGCAAATGATCATCCCAATTTCCTTTGAAATCTATTGCACAGGTTCGCTATATATCTTCAATTGTCTGAATTATCCTTTCACTTTGTCGATCTGTATGCGGATGATATGCCGTACTCATTTTCAACTTAGTTCCCAAATGATCATGGAATTGTCGCCAAAATCTTGAGTTAAACCTTGGATCTCTATCAGACATAATAGATACAGGAACTCTATGACGCATCACGATCTCATCCAAATACAATTTGACCAACTTTTCCAATGAAAACCTTTTATTTATCGGTAAGAATGTGCTAACTTGATCAACCGATCGATTACCACCCAAATCACATCATGATTTGACTTGGTTTTAGGTAATCCTACCACAAAATCCATCTCTATATGCTCCCATTTCCATTCGGGTATATCCAGTGGCTGAAGTAATCTGCTCGGCCTTTGATGTTCCGCTTTGACTCTTTGGCACGTATAACATTTACTTATCCATTCCGCAATTTCCTTTTTCATGTTTGGCCACCAATAACTTTATTTTAAATCCTAGTACATCTTCGTACTTCCAGGGTGAATTGAAAATATCAAGTTATGCGCTTCTTGCAAAATCTCGTGCTTTAGTTCCACGACATTAGGTATCCAAATACGTGAGTTAACACGGTATATTCCTTTTCCATCCTTTTGAGCTTTAATTTCTTCTCCCGTCAACTTATCCCTTTCGTGATTCATCACTTGCTCTTGACAGCATCAAATCTTTTCCAAAATTTCAGGTTGAAATGACATTGCATATATAGCTTCACCTCCAAATTCTGGAGTCTACACCTCTATTTCCATCTTTTCAAAATCCTTGATTAATTCTTCCGAAGACGTTAACCTATTCAACCTTTCCTTGCGACTTAAAGCATCTGCTACCATATTTGCCTTTCCAGGATGATAGTTTATCGCACAGTCATAATCTTTGATCAATTCCAACCACCTTCTTTGTCGCATATTCAATTCTTTCTAAGTAAAGATATATTTTAAACTCTTATGATCCGTATAAATCTCACACTTTTTCCCGTACAAATAAAGCCTCCAAATCTTAAGGGCAAACATAATTGCTGCCAATTCCAAATCGTGCGCTGGATACTTTTGCTCGTGCGGCTTGAGTTGCCTTGACGCATATGCTATTACCTTCCCGTGTTGCATTAATACACATCCAAGTCCTTTATATGAAGCAGCACTGAATATCATAAATTCCCCTTTTTCATCTGGTAATACCAACACTGGGGCGGTTACCAGCCTCTTCTTTAACTCTTGAAAACTATCCTCGCACTTTTCTGTCCAAAAAAACTTCTCGTTCTTTCTCGTCAACTTTGTCAACGAAACCGCAATCTTAGATAAATCTTGCACAAATATCCTGTAATATCCGGCTAATCCCAGAAAAATTCTGACTTCCGTAGGAGTCTTGGGTCTTTCCCAATTCATTACAGCTTCTATCTTGGCTGGGTCCACTTTGATTCCTTCTTTATTAACTACATGACCAAGAAATTGCACTTCCTTTAGCAAAAATTCGCACTTTGAAAACTTAGCATACAGCTTCTCTTTTCTCGGAATTTCCAAGGAAATCCTCAAATGCTCCTTATGATCTTCTTCCGTCTTGGAGTAAATCAGTATATCGTCGATAAACACAATAACGAACTTATCCAAATATTGCTTGAACACTCGGTTCATAAGATCCATAAATGTGGCTGGCACATTCGTCAAGCCAAACGCCATTACCAAAAACTCATAGTGTTCATATCTCATTCGGAACGCTGTCTTGGGTATATCTTCAGCTTTGATCTTTAATTGACGATACCCAGATCTTAAATCGATCTTGGAGAAACACGAAGCTCCTTTCAGCTGATCAAACAAGTCATCGATTCGCGGTAGAGGGTACTTATTCTTGATTGTCAATTTATTCAGTTCGTGATAATCAATGCACAACCTCATACTTCCATCCTTTTTCTTTACAAATAATACTGGTGCGCCCCACGGGGATATACTCGGTCGGATCACTCCTTTGTCCAACAATTCTTGTAACTGAGCTGCCAATTCCTTCATCTCGACTGGCGCCATGCGATATGGAGCTTTTGATACTGGTTCCGTTCCAGGAGCCAAATCAATTGTAAACTCGATCTCTCTGTCTGGAGGTAGTCCAGGCAATTCATCAGGAAACACATCCGGAAAATCTCTTACTACCGGAATATTCTCGATCTTCACAGATTCTTTCTCCACATCCACGACATGAGCTATATAGACTTCGCATCCGTGACGTATTAATCTTCTCGCCTCAATAGCCGTTAGGAATTTCTTCTCTTGCCTCTTTCCTTTAAATATCACCTCTTCACCATCCTTGGTTCTTAATTTCATCTTCTTACTTCTACATTCTATTTGCGCTTCATGGTTTGACAACCAATTCATTCCTAGTATGACCTCAAATTCTCCTAACTTAAAGGGAATCAACTCAGCAAAAAAGTGCCGACCTTCTATAGTCACATCACAATCGGGACAAATCTCGCTAGTAATAACTTTCTCTTGATTTGCTACCTCTATAATCAAATTAGGTTCTAGAGGGTACGCAACACAATTCAACTTATCAAGAATACTATCAGAGATAAAAGATCTAGTCGCTCCAGAATCTATCAAAACTTTTACTTCTACTGAGTTTATAACAAGCATACCTGCTACCACGTCCACATCTTGCACCGCATCTTTCATCAACATGTTAAAGGTTCTAGCTCTGGGTTGAGCTGATGGTGCTGGGAGAGACGGCGGTCCAGCAATCCTAAGAACATTAGCCTTCTGAACATGCTCCTTGCAATTCCTGGCCATATGGCCCACTTTACCACACTTGAAATAAGCCAAATCAGGCTTCCTCGCTCCACTCGGGCATTCTGAAGAGTAATGCCCCTTTTGGTTGCACTTGAAACATGTTACATCCAACTTATTACACCTTCCCAGGTGTCTCTTTCCACAGTTCCTGCATTCTTGAATGGGGTCTGCTATCCTTCCCCGGTTGTCCTGTTTTCTGGAAACGGTTCTTCTGAGCTCTGTTACCGGGTTTAAACTTCTGGAACTTTTGGTTCTGACCTCCACCATTCTTTCCAAACCTTCCTCTAAACTTTGAGCTTCCTTGCTCTTGCTCAGAGCTTTCAAATTTCCTTTTTCTTCCTTCATTTTCTCTTCTTGCAGCTTCTCGCTCACCTTCCACTATCATTGCTTTTTGAACCAAAGCAGCATAATTTTTGATCTCCAACATTGGTATTTGACTTCTAATCCACGGCTTGAGTCCCTGTTGGAACCTCTTAGACTTCTTCGCTTTCGTATTCACGTACTCAGGTACGAATCTAGACAATTCCGAAAACTTCACTTCATATTCCGCTACTGACATATCCTCCTGTCTAAGGTCCAGAAATTTCATTTCCAACTGATCTTGCATATATCTTGGCAAATACTTTTCCAGAAACATCTCAGTGAACTTTTTCCATGTTAAGTCTTTGCCTTCCAACAACGCCTTTGAAGACTACCACCAGAAACTTGCTTCATCTTTCAGGTAATAACTTGCATACTGAGCTTTCTTGTTGTCCTTAACTTCTGCTAACTCAAAAGCTTTTTCCATTTCTCTTAACCATGACTGCGCTTTAATCGGGTCTGGAAAACCTAAGAATTCTGGGGGATGAACAGATTGAAAGTGTTTAAAGTTTCCAATTTAGGGGCTACAGGTTGTTGCAAGAGCTGAGCAAGTCTGCTCATCATGGTGGTTTCTGGGTTTACTTCTGGGTCTTGGGTGGGAATTTCTTCTTCTTGGTGATCTGGTGAGTTGGCCATTTCTTACAAACCTGATTAAGCAATTATTTAGCAATATGATGGCATGACATATATATAACAACAGTTTCTATAAAATCTCTTTTGTGGGTTTTAAGTTTTACCCAATTTGCACATGCAATCCTATTACTACATAATTCTCATATCAGTATTGTTTTATCATGGCACATGGTAGGGTTTTATGATCTTTAAACATGGTTATACGAAAACATGGTTGTATAGAAACATGATATTGAGAACAGTTTATGAGATATTTAAGGTGCACAATGAAAAACAAGACAATGGATTTATTTAAACAAGGGTATATAAAGATAAGTCTGGCTATCACAGGTTCTGAAATAAGGTACAATAATATAGCAGGGTTAAACAGAGGAAAAACCGGAAAATATCCCCCTATCTACCCCTAACTTCAAACAACTACTACTGCAACATAGTTCTGAAATACAACAAGATAAATGAAAAGGGATCCCGACATCTGACCAAGTATCCCGAAGCCTACCGGCGCTGAAAAACAACAATCTACGGGCTCAACCAACAGTCCCATCTAATCATCTAGAATCTCTCTCAACACAACCAACATCCAGCGAATGATCTTATGCAGCCTCCGGGCTTCAGCATCAGCATCACTAGTGGATGGTCCCTCATCCAATCTCCTCCTGGAAACCTGCTCCACCAACTGAATCCTAGCTCTCCACTCCTCCATCACTACTGAAGTCCTCTGCCTAGAATCTCGAATCAACTTATCCACCAAAGCTCCCAACTCAGGAATGTGGGAGTACACAAAGTCTCGATCCTGGGCTAACTTGCCACCAACACTGACAGGTACAGTCTTAGGCATTTCAGACTCTGGCTCAAGGGCAGGGGTCTCTGAATCTGGCCTCAAGGGTGAAATCTGCATAGGGATCTCACTACTCTCAGAAGGGTCCTCCTCTGGGTTTGAACTAACATACACAAGCTCCTCTGGAGAGGGTGGAATGGGGTCCACTAGGGTACCAGTCAAACTAATTTATGAGTCTGAGTCACTACCACTACTAGGATCCTGGGAGAAAACACAAAACAACAACCAAGAAACAATGTTAGGGTTAAATAAAGCTTCCAGCTAACTCACACTCTAACTCTAGTTTCCAATCTAGCTGATATACACTTTTTCTTAGACTATACCTAATAGTCTAACTCAACTCTATATGAGTCGAACTCTCTCGCGATATAGATATATACCCAAAATACCCTTTTTTATATATTCCTAACTTGTCTCAGGGACTAGATCCTGTAGCTCTGATACCAACTTGTGACGCCCTCAATCTCGGGGTTAGGAAATGAGGACTCACACACCTCTAATCTAATAATTAAATAAGTATAAACCCCGATTAACTACTAACAGGATCAACAGGATAAAGTATGAGATAAGATTACAACTACCAATCATAAGATATAACTTACAACCCAAAAATATTATTAAATAAACAATATCGATTCCGGCTGGGAACCGACAAATAACCCATTGTATTCTTAAACATTTCCTTCTAGGCGCGTGCTCACTCAAAAATACCACTACCAGCTCCGGCAATCGGAAGCCCTCAACACGGTAGGGACCACCAGGTACGCTCTTACGAGCAGTGCGCCTAAGCCTGGCCATCTTCTTGCTTAACTGCCAAGGTTAGATTAAAACAAAACATATGAGTATAAAACTCAGCAAGTAACTATAAAGCAGTTCTAAGATATCAAATCACAATATACTTTACCAAATTCAGGGCATTCTACTTTATTAGTTCTAGGTGGAAGATTTCCAGCTTTTGAGTCAAGGAAAGGTTTTGAAGGATAATGTGGGGCTTTCAAGAAACAAGGCTCAATGCAGGACGAAAGCCGACAATCATCACAAATCATTAAAGGATCAAAATAGATCTTTCAAGAAGGAGGAAAGCAACAGTATTTCATTATATGGAATCAATCATATGATCAACAGATTTAAGAATCAGGGTTCTGAGCTTTAAGCTTCACATCAACATAATCAACTCTTTTCAAAACAATATAAACCATTTTCATTTTCAAGAATCAATTTACCGAAAAGAAAGTTTCAGTTCCCTTTTAAATAATCATTTAGAACCCTTGATTGGATCACTTTATCTTTCCATTTCATTATAATACGGGTAACGAGTCCGTACCGACCTCCATCCGGTCTTTAAGGTACCAATCGGCATAATTTCAGCCTTAAGTTGGACTAGCCCCGCTAGCCTCTTACCATGACTGGACTAGTCCCACTAGCCTCTTACGTCCCAATCCAATCCATCAGGAATTCGTTTGGAAAACCTTGAGTTGGAAAAACAAATAGGTTTTCTAAAATCCATTTTATCATTACCAAGAATATGAAATCATTCAGACTCTTTCGAGTCGAAACTCATTCTTAAGTCAGATTTTAAGAAAAACAAAGTTCAGGGAGTGATTCAAGGATAAACAAGGAACAATTCTTAAGGATTCTGTATCAAGGATAACAAGGCATTTAAGTTAAAAGGATCAACATCTATCTAGGGATCAATAGGGTGATCAGGAAATAAAGTATCATTTAATAGTGTTCACAAGGATAATTATAGGGTTCAATACGATTCATGGCTTAATAAATAACTTCAACAGAAAGGACTGATTATCAAAGGGTTGAATCAGTAAGCATATCAATAACAGTTTATCAAGATCAAGGGCAAGGTATCTCAAATCAATATCAGGGTTTCACAAGTTAAACAGTTCAATACTCTACATGGTATGAACAACATTCTCTTTATAATCATTTACACAAGTAATCAGAGTTACTTGCCTGAATTTGCTTTCCTGAAGGTTGAACTACTGCCACCTAGTATATCCTTTCCTTTTCTAGCCTGAATGCCATCACGCTCAGAATATACAATAAAACTAAAACCTTAATCAGTTTCTCAACTCTCGTTCCCAGAACGATCACTCAATATGATAACTCGATTATATCTTTAACTCAGGTATACGAATATAGCTTATACACATAAGCATATAGCACATTCTTTACTCATAGCCTTATATCACTTTGCATATACTCGCTAATCCTTGACTATTTTCCCAGATCAAATATTTATAACTCGTACAAACACACAATGACATGCACGACTATTACTTATAGCTTTTAACCTTAATTAACTCAATTCCCTTTTCTTTTATCTATAATTCGAACCAAAAACATAATCCAACAAGCAAAATTCAAAGATTTTCACACATAAACACTCAATCATTCTATCATCTACCAAAAATCAGATTTTTGACTTTGAATTTCTTTGGCCTATTCGGCCTTAACCACAAACATAATCAAACAAAAACATGCATTAACAATTCCTCTTTTAAGTCAACAAGCAATCTTATTGCTTTCTAGTTAAACCTTAATTATACCAAAAATCAAGTCACAAAAATCAATTTCTTCTTTTTATTAACACAAGGTCGAACCATAACCTTCACCATGCATTCCCAAATTTTGCATCTAAATAAATGTACAAGTCCAATTATCATAGAATCTTAGTTAGCATGCTTAATTCACAAAAGCACTTAGCCCTTTTTGATACATACAAATATTAAGAAATTTTATCACCCAATCTTTACTAATTTCCAAGAATGAACATTAACAAGTCATGATTATTACTAAAAATCATTTTTGATCTTTTAAAACCAAGATCCCATTCGGGTTTTTCAAAAAAAAAACAATACATGCAAATGATCTTCTTAATCCTTAATTCACAAATCAACCCATAATCATATATCAAATCAACAACTCATTCATTTTAGCAAAAATCAACTTGGTTTTCTAAAATGGCAAGGGCCATTCGGCCTTCCTCAAGAAAACACACATGCAAACTCAACTTCTAAACTTTTGCATCTTTAATCCTACTAAAGAAAATAGAGTTGATCTGCAAATACTTCTCTCAGAAAGATGAATTTGTTTTGAATAAAAATCTTTAACACGTAGATCTTGAAATTAGCTTTCCAACCATTACTCATAATAGATTTTCGAGCGAACAGTTGATTTTATATGATTTTTACAAGTTTGTGCTAGTAATAATACTTTTCCATATAAAAATCAATTTAAAATGCAACGATCACCAAATAAATCCGTCCATCATTTTTAGAAAGTCTACATGATTATTACGAAGATAACAAAACAATTCCCATGTTTTTATCTTACTCAGATAATTTTATAAAAATGTACGAAGGTTAAATAAACCTTTATTTAAATCACATAATTCCATTAAATTCATAAAAATGTCACAGAACATATAGTCATGCACACAGACAAGCAATCACACATATACAATCACATAATGACTCAGGTCTGATAACAGAATTTATTCTTCTTTAATCTTTTATCCTTTTCTACGCGTATCGGGTCACGTTCAGCCTGACGGCCCGACGCTCAGCGTTTTGATTACGCTTCTCATTATCGTTACCAATCGACACGTACTTAGGACGAAATACTTTATTTAAACACTCATTTCATTCAATCACACATAATTCACATTTTATAATCTTTAACTCCTTATTGGGACGGGTTCCATTCTACCTGACGGCCCGACGACACAGCTTAACTCCTAAGCTGACTCTTTAAATTGGAACGTTTTATTTACGCTCCTATATTCTAATATATAAAAAAGACAATTAATCAGCACTTAGTCACATAATTATAATCACATCACATAAAGCATACTTTATTGACTTAATTACATCGCAAAATTCTCAGTCGTCACAAATACTCAGTCGAATAACTCTTTTATCTAATAATTCTTGCAATTGTGTCTCTAGTTCCTTCATTTGAAAGGCCGCCATTCGATAAGGGGCTTTTGAAACTGGTTCGGTTCCAGGAGCCAAATCAATCGTGAATTCGATCTCTCGATTTGGAGGTAGTCCAGGTAATTTATCGGGAAACACATCAGGAAACTCTTTAACTACATGAATGTCCTCAATCTTTAAGGATTCCTACTCTAAATCCTTCATATGAGCCAATAAAGCTTCGCATCCTTGTCACAACAATCTTCTTGTCTGAATTTCCATTAGAAACTTCTTATCTTACCTCTTTCCTTTAAATATCACTTCATCTCCATTCTTGGTTCTCAATTTCACTTTCTTATTTCTACACTCGATTTGTGCATCGTGGTTTGCTAACCAATCTATTCTGAGAATAATGTCAAATTCTCCTAACTTAAACAGAATTAATTCAGCAGATTTGTGCCGACCTTATATAACAATATCGCAATTGGGACAAATCCTATCAACAGTAACTCTTTCCTGATTTGCTACTTCTACAATCAAGTTAGAATCTAAAGGGTACGCAACACAATTTTTTCTATCTACAACATTTTCAGAGATAAATGATCTAGTAGCTCCAGAATCCATAAACACTTTGACTTTTACTAAATTTATAGCAAGCGTACCTGCTACCATATCCGCATCCTGCACTGCATCTTTCATTGTCATATTGAATGTTCGCGCTCTTGGCGGAATTGTTGATGCTAGTGGAGGCGGTGGTCCAGCAATCCTAAGAACATTTGAGTTCTGAACAGGCTCCTTGCAATTCTTTGCCATATGGCCAACTTTTCCACCTTAAAACAAGTCAGCTCCAGCTTTCCCAAACCATTTGTACATTCAGATGAATAATGCCCTTTCTCGTTACACTTGAAGCACGTCACGTTGAGCTTATTGCATTTTACGAAGTGTCTCTTTCCGCAAGTCTTGCACTCCTGAATCTGGGATCTACTCTCCTTCATTGACTATCCCGTTTTCTGAAAATGATTCTTTTGATTCCCATTTCCGGGCTTAAACCTCTGAAATTTCTGGTTCTGACTTCCCACATTCTTTCCAAACTTCCCTCAAAACTTGAACTTCCTTGTTCTTGTTTTGATTCCTCAAACCTTCTTTTCTTTCCTTCACTTTCCCTTTTAGTCGCTTCTCTTCCTCCTTCTACAATCATGGATTTCTGTACCAAAGCAGCGTAAGTCCTTATCTCAAAAAGAGACACCTGACTACGAATCCATGGTTTAAGTCCTTGTTGAAATCTTTTAGCTTTCTTCGCTTCCGTAATCATATACTCGGGAACAAACCTTGCTAACTCTGAAAACTTCACTTTGTACTCCGCTACCGTCATGATCTCTTGCTTTAAATCTAGAAATCTCATCTCTAATTGGTCTTGCATGTAACTTGACAAATACTTCTCCAAGAATAGCTCTGTGAACTTCTGCCAAGAAATGGCTTCTCCTTTTAGCAACGCCTTAGTAGATTCTCACCAGTAACTAGCCTCATCCTTAAGATAGTAACTTGCATACTGTGCTTTCCTATCACCCTTAACTTCCGCTAACTCAAGGGTCTTCTCCATTTCTCTCAACCAGGACTGAGCTTTAATCAGATCGGGCAAATCTACAAACTCTGAGGGATGAACAAATTGAAAATGTTTGAAATTCCCGACTCAAGGGGCTGAGGGTTGTTGTAAAAGTTGGAAGAGTCGGTTCATCATGGGGGTGTCTTGGTTTTGCTCTTGGTTTTGAGTTTGAGTTTCTTCTTCTTGGTGATTTGGTGAAGTGGCCATTTCATAAACCTGATGAGCAACTATTTAGAAATACGATAACATGGCATACATAACAACAAAGATTCTTTTAGAAATAGTTTGTGGGTTTTAAATTTTACCCAGTTGCTCATGCAATCCTATTACTACATAATTCACTCACGGGTTAGGGGTCTCATATGATAAAAGGTATTATCAAAAGATGTCCGAATATGGTTACTTGGAAAACAGCATATGTAAAATAGTTTATGATGTTTAAGAGTTCGCAATATACAGAAACAAGATGCATAGATGGATAGTTCATGGGATGCATTGACTTCTTGTACGATAATCAAAGTACATAGATAAATAGTTCTAATACAGTAAGTTCTGGGAATAAGATGCAACAACATAGCAGGGTTAAACAGAGGAAAAACTTGAAAATATCCCCCTATCTGCCATTAATTTCTACCTAACCAACACTAAGTTCTGAAATACAATACAACATGAAAAAAGGGATCCCGACATCTGACCAAGTATCTAAAAGCCTACCGGCGCTGAAAAGAACAACAACCATCATAACTACGGGCTCCACCAGATATCCCGCCTGATCTTACAAACTCACTAACCATCAAAATCAAAAATCTCCCTCAACATTGACAACATCCAATAAATAATCTTATGAACCCTCCGGGCCTCGGCCTCAGCATCAATAGAAGAAGGTCCCTCATCCAACCGTCTACGGGAAACCTGCTCCACCATCTCTATACGAACCCTTCACTCGGTCTCCAGCACTGGCGGCTGCTGCCTAGACTCACGTGCCAGCCTATCTACCAATGATCTAAACTCGGGGATACGAGAGTACATAAAATCTCGGTTATGGGCTAACTTACCACCAACATGGGCAAGCACAGGTACAACAAGCTCTCGCTCAGGGGCTGGGGTCTCTGGAATTGGTCTCAGGGGAGAAACATGCATAGGGGCCACATTGCCCTCAGATGGATCCTCCTCAGGGTCTGAACGAATATACATGGACTCCACTGATGGGGGTGGAATAGAGTCCACTGGGGAACCAGGCAACAAACTATTCTCAGAATCAGCATCACTACCACTACTAGGGTCCTGAGATGAAACATAAAACAACAGCCAAGAAAACAACATTAGGGTTAAATAAGACCTCCAACTGACTCAATGCCTTAACTCTGTTTATCACCTCAACCTATTTATTTAAGTTAGTCTATACCTAATAGTCTAACTCAACTCTATGTGAGTCGAATAGTCTCACAATATTAATACCCATATACCCCTTTTGCCTAACTTGTCTCAGGGACTAGATCCTGTAGCTCTGATACCAACTTGTGACGCCCTTAATCTCGGGGTTAGGAAATTAGGACCCACACACCAATATAATAATACCATAATAGCAGAATATAATAAAACCCCGATAATGACAGGATCTAAACAGGATAAAGTATGAGACAAGATTACAACTACCAATCAAAATATAAATATTACAACCCAAAATATAAATAAATTCAAATTATTCGATTCTGACTAGGAATCGACAGATAACCCAAAAGGATCTGATTCAATTATTACACTTTCCACCATCACTTGCTCACACAGCATCTACCTGATCTAGCATCTGAAAACCTACGACACGGTAGGGACTGCCAGGAACGCTCTTACGAGTGGTGCGCCTAAGTCTGGACATCTTCTTGCTTAACTGTCATGGTTAGATCAAAGCAAATAAATGAGCAAAGACCCTCAGCAAGTAACTACATAGCAGTTTGTTCGCATAAAAACACGCAAGCGTACGCGGTCACAAGTAGTATAAGATTAAGTTTAGTTCATTCCCACAGGGACTGGTTTAATTCAGAATATGCACTTATGCAATAATATATGATTATTAATCACTACTAAGACAAGTATCAAATTGAGTTTGATTATCTAAAAGTAATTATGCTAGAACGAATTAACTAAGAGATTAAAATCAAGTTACTTATGTAAAATAAAACATGGGATTCTAACTTTAATAAATACTTGTTGGTGAGACTGCGTAGCTGTATGAACAGTTACGTGATAACTCAACACGATAACAACACTAGAACAAGACAGGTTAATAATACTACGTCTACACAAGAAATCAGGAAGAATGAAGACAAGGCAAATACAAAGAATTAGAAGATTAGAAGAAGGCCTAAAGTCTATTTACGGGTCACGGAAAGAAGTTCATTAATATGATCATGCCTCAGTGAAGAACAAAGGTTAAAGACTTTCAGGATTTTAAAAATATTAAAGATTAAGTATACAAGTGCTACCGAAAGATTTCAGTGTATTGGCACCGATTGAAGATAAATAATGTTCGAAGCATAGGAATCTGAAGAATTGAAGACAGGGTATAGATAGAGGTTAATGAAGACATTGTCTAAAGTACCAGAAAGGATTCCAGTGAAAGTACATCTATTTATTTATAGTCAGTGTTCAAAGCGATAAAGTTGAGGCAAGCTTAACAATGTAATCAAGGCTATAATACGAAGACCTGAATCGGAGCTAGTCATCTATGACCCAGACCAGTTGCACTAGGCGTCAGCGTTTCATGAAAGGAATCTGAGTATTATCATTAGAAGGATTTTTAAGTGAGGATTCGTATTAGGGAACACAGGTTTTATGATTTAGACAAAGTCTCAAGAGAGAAGACTTAAAGATGGGACAGCTCAGGGAATGCAATGCTCTATAAATCCTAAGTCAAGATAATCACTACCTTGTAGTAGGAGTCATCCTGATCAGTATATTGATCTTCAGAAGGAATATCCTCGATGTACAGTTCAATATTTCAGTACAGGAACTGATCTTGACTTAGTGTGATACTCATAGAATAAATGAGAGCAAGAATAATTTCACAAGTGCAGTTTTCATCCCTCTGGTCGCCATAGAGAAATGGGTTGAATTTTTTCTAAGGTAAGTTCACCCTAGGTTCCCCTCTAGTCGCCATAGAGAAGTGGAGTAATTTCTTCTAAGGCAAAAACTCCCTCTGCTCCCCTCTTGTCGCCATAGAGAAGTGGAGTAATTTTTTCTAAGGCAAAAACTCCCTCTGCTCCCCTCTTGTCGCCATAGAGAAGTGGAGTAATTTTTTCTAAGGTAAAAACTCCCTCTGCTCCCCTCTAGTCGCCATAGAGAAGTGGAGTGAATATTTTCTAAGGAAAAAACACCCTCTGCTCCCCACTTGTCACCATAGAGAAGTGGAGTAATTTTTTCTAAGGAAAAAACTCCCTCTGCTCCCCTCTTGTCACCATAGAGAAGTGGGGTGAATTTTTCTAAGGCAAAATTTACCTTCTATACACTCTAGTCACCACAGAGAAATTGAGTTGAATTTTTCTAAGGCAAAATTCACTCTTGGTCGCCACGAAGCTTGTATTACCTTGGTCGCCACAGAAACCTCAGTCACAATTTATTGTACAATCAATTGTTTGTGTGGTTCAATTTCAGCCACACAATTAAATTGATATAAGTCTACACAAGCAGCAGATCAGCTCAGTTTTTCTGTTTATCTTCTTCTCCAACAAAAAGAGAGCTGATAAAACAAGAAGCAGAGATTTATAGAGAAGCTCCGGCACCTTGAATATTCGTTTAACTTCTCACTGGAGTAACGTTATAATGCCCGATTTAACTCTTGTATATTCATAGGGGCATTATAATCGTTACCCGATAATTAAATCCTTGTACAAATAAAAGCTAGATTATTGTATAGGATTTGATTTGTAAATCTTTGTAGTAGCTAGGAACTTTGTTGTTCTTAGATTGTAGTCGGTTAATTTATTTACCGGAGTGTAGCAACACCCTTGAGGATTTATATTTTAATATATATTTCCCCAAATATCTTGTGTTCCTCGTTTTTATCGTTCCAAACACTATTCCTCTCAAGAACAAGAAACCACTAACCGAGCACTAAATATTTTATCCACTAAAGATTCGAAAGAATTTTTAATTTAGTGATTATCGTATTCAACCCCCCTTCTACGATAATTCGGGACCTAACAATTGGTATCAGAGCTGACTGATTGACACACAAATCAGGATCCAGAAATTAATTTATTTTATTAATTTGAATTTACACAAATTTATCTTATAAATTTAATTTAGCAAATTTATTTTATAAATTTAATTTAAATATTTATAACCTTCATTTAAATAAATTTATTTTATAAATTTGACTTAAATAGATTTATCATTTAAATTTTGGTAAATAAAAATTATTAATTTAATTTAATTTTAGGTACATTCTCAGAATCTGTAGCTGCCAATTCTTTGTCCAAGCCAGTTTTGGTCTCTTTGGAAGCTCGTAAATAACCTTTGTTTTTTTGTTAAATGATAACAAATCAAATGAGTACTTGGCCAGGTTTTTGTACATGAATTGATTTCTTTTTATTCTAGAGGACATGCAGAGATACACACACAGTTGTATAGGGTCCGTCGTCCAGTCACGCGCGAGGAAAACAAATTGATGTACTTTAGTTGTCGCGCGGCTGTACCTCATACGCACCTGGAAAGCTGTTACACCTGCTGCACACGCGGGGGAAGTGAATAAAGGAAATGATACAGCAGCCTCAGCCTACAGGTTCACACGAACATGCATCTTTGAAGACTTGATCGCCATAGAAGCTTTTAACTGTCTGTTGCGACCACTGCTAAACTATACTCCTGTAGTCGCCACACGATTTATGTAAATAATTCAAGACAATTACCCTGATCGCCATACAATTATTCTGTGTGTAGTAAATGGCTGTCTATTAATCACCTAGGCTATAAGGGAGATTAAGTCGCCAGAGAGTAAGTCGCCACACACAGAACTCTCGCAGCACAGGGAGTTTGGTTTATATTAATTCAAGCTCTTGTGACTCTGATCGCCACATGATTGCAGAAGGAGTCGCCATAGAACCTTTTTGTTACCCCAAATTAATTATTTCTGATTTACTTATTTTTCCATATAATTTAAAATTCAAGAATTTAAATTTTTCTTAGATAATAATTTACGTTTTATTTAATTTTTAAGAAAATTCGAAATTCTTGAAAATTAAATTTTATGTAAATATTTATTTTTGATTAATTTATTTTTTAAGAAAATTAAAAATACTGGAAATTTAAATTTCTCTTAAATATTAAATTAAGGGTACTCAAGTATTGGTAGACTCAATATTCCTCCGGGCTTTTAAAGTGGATTTTAATCTTTTGAAGAAAACGAAGGCCATGTGCTATTCAGACGGAAAATTCCTGAACACGAAAATTATAGATAATGGTTTTCTTACTCCAATGGAACTGATTTTAAGACCTACATATGAGAATTATGGATCTTCCTCAAAGGCTTACTCTATAGGATACCACTGGGTTTTCAGACGCAGGGAATGAATGAAATTTCTACGGGTATAATTTTTCTCGGAGATTTTAAGACAACTCTATGATTCCTGATTATACAGTCACACAGTGGTTTGTACCAATGCTACATTTATCTGGGAATCAATGAGATCATACAGGCAAGAATTGTGGAGGTCAGAGAGAATATTGGGGACAAACAAATATCTCAGTTACATGCATTAAGGTTGGAACCTCGGGACAGAATGTAAGAGTTACTGATAGCTGAATCAGAAGGAACTCAGGTAGAAGTACTTGAGGGACTGGACGTCAGGGCAGTGTTTCAATTGTCAGGGAAGTTTAGTCGCATCAGATTCAAAAGAAGTACATGAGCTATATCTAAGGATCAAGCCTATCTATTCTGAAGTAGAGATTCTTACAGATTCAGTTCAAGAGGTGGTTACAGACTGAGAATGGGACATAAACAAGATTTGATAGCTACAAGTTTGACAAGCAATATGTGTCAAGTAACTATCAGGGGTTTTTCTACAACAGAACAAGAAGCTTGACAAACAAGGATGGGAAGAGATTCAGTTGAAGAGTTGAGACAAAGGTGGAATGTTTTCTTAGGGAAACAGCCAGTCAAAACTTATAGTGCACGGGAAAGAGTTGGGATGGATCAGATGACGAGAATAATGAATATCTTGCTTTCATAGCAATCTCTGAAGATGATCTAACTCACATATCTCAGGTTTCAAATTCTTAAACCACTGCAATATTTTGTTTTCAATATTCAATGCATGATAAGATCATAGTGTTTAAATGTTTAACACTCGCACAAGCATGATAGCATCACATATAGATAATGTTGAACTAGTTCACTAGATTATTTTTCTGGTAACTAGGATTGATGTTTACTTGTGCATGTTAATTTAGATGATCTTAAATATGTGTTTGAATATTTGTTGAACATGATTAATTGCTTTAGTGAGGTATATATTTTTCCAGCATATAAGACCTTTGTTTATGCTTATCTCTCTGTATCCTATTACAATGTGATTTATTCTTTTAATCTGAATTGTTTGTTAAGATATATTTGGATTGAGATAGCTAGATGAGATACATCAATAGGATTGGACTAGATAGAATTAGTGATTTAATTGTTAATTCTGTTTGTTCCATATCATGCATGTCTTACTTAATTCTTATGGGTAATGTTTCTGAATGAATGCCATGTATTCTTAATATATTAGGATTATAATAGGGCAAAAACTGCCAGTCCTCCTTATGTAAGGTTGGAACCATTTATCCCCTAGCCTAAGACAGATTTATCAAGGGTATCAAAATGGAGAAAATGGCCAGTCAAAGATAAGAATTAGCATGATAAGGTTGCAGCTGTTGTTATCTCTGTTTATAATAATATTTCTAATCCATCTGGACCCAAACTGATAAGTTGGGTACCAAGAACTGTTAATCCATTTGTGAGTGCATGATATAACAGGTTAATTGACTCATATGTATTCTTGGTAATTCAGACTCAAGGCATATGATCAAAGAAAGAGCCTCACAATCAAATGTGATTGACAAAAGCTATTCCGTCAATAATCATTGAAGATGATAGCAAAAGTTTTCATTACGGGACAAGCTATACATATAAAGGGATGTCATCATGAATTTGAAGCAACTTCTTGCTGGAGAATCAAGGCACAAATTATAACGACTCGTGTATGTTTGAATTATTTAAATATGTGATTATGGAAATTATTAAATAAATAAAATATGTGTATTGGTTTGACCGCTATGTGTTATTTGATTATTATCTAGGTGTAATTTATGGAGTACCGGGTTGTCCGCGGAATTAATTATGGAGTCATATTGAATTATTCCTAATTTCAAAAATGGATTTAGTGAAAATTTATTTGCATAAATATTTGGAATTTCTTTAAAATTGTTTTTATGATTTTATAGTTTCACTAATTTTTTTTGGGATTTTACAAAATTTAGATATCAATATTTTATCGATTATTTAACCCTGTATGATTTTCTGATTACATTTAATTGTAAAATATGTATTTAATTCCAGAATTCTTCAAAAATTATGAAACCTATAATTATTTAAGTTTGGAATATTCCGAGAATTTTAAAATGATTTTGGGAATTTTTGAGATTAATTTCACCTGCACGTTGTTTCTTTTATTCGTTAAAAACGGGTAAAAATTTTGTTTCAAAAATTATTTTAAAATTATGAAAATTTTATTCTACTGGTTTTGAATTATCCCGGAAATTTTAAAAACTATTTTTGGTAAATTTTAAGGGTAGGTTTACCCGTAAAATCTTTTTCGTTAAATCGTTAAATTTGGTGAAAGATGTAGGATTTCCAGTTATAAACTAAAAGGATACGTGTCCAATATTAGGACACGTGGCTTATTGTGATAACAGAGTAAATTGGGAACCGAGTTTTTTGTTTTGCCGACCCAGACCGAAGCATCAATCTCTCATCCCCTTGCAATCTCTCAATCTCTCTCTGTCATATTCCTTGCTTCTCATTCCCATTCTTGTAGCCTCTGTACTCAGATAATACGCCGCCGCCTGGTTTCTTCCGGTCTGTCCTCCGGTTAGCCGCGGTTGCCGCCTTGAATCCTCGATTTTCTAGTCTGTTTCCGGTGATTACTCGGCCTGGCCTTTGGTTTGCTATGTATATATATAACCATATAGATGATTATTGTGTGTATTGTGTTTGTTATGGTGCATGCCGCCTCCCTCACCATTTTTCGGTGAGTTTCGATGGCGCGTGAGGCGCGTGCAGGGTGTTCTGAGCTAGTTGTTGTCGTTTGTTATTTGGTTTAATTAATTCTGAATTATTTTTTTTATTATTGTTACTATTCTTGCAGGAAATTATTTGACTGGATTTTTGTGAAATAAAATAGTTAATTCGTGTGAGATTGAATTATATAATAATTGGTAAAGATTCGCGTTGGAATCCCGATTATTACGGGCACCCGCAAATTTTTACCGCCGTTCGCGATGGCTTTATACGAGTGAATGGTGGACAGTGATGATCCAATTCTGAGTCCTAATATGAATACAAATAAAATATAAAAATATTAGTAATAATTCAATAATATCGGTGATTGGGATTGTGATTGGGTTGTCATTGAAGTTATTGTGTTTGAGATTTGACGTCGATTGGTGTTTCGACGGGCAGTCCAATAAACAAAGGAAACACTGCCCGATTTCCAAGAAACTGAATTATGTAAATACGGGAACGTATCCAATGATTATCAGGACGCCAAGTGACTATATGTATATGTGTACGTTTTATATACGAAACTTGGTCGTACGATGTAATGAAATAGTTTGCCAAACCGATAAACCTGATTTCATAAAATGAAGAGTATATATATATACATTTTCTGAAAACGAACACCGAACCGATCTTCGAGATTGTGAACCCTATTTGTTGCGTGTGTTATTATAATATTCATAATTACGAGTCGGGCTTGAATATCATTGGGTAAGCATTAGTATCGAGGATATGTCAAGCATACCTAGACGTCTAACGTAGGGTATTTCGACTCTGTAGGTTATAGTCGGGAACCTAAAAGTGGATGATGGACTAAAGATAACCTAGTAGTCAGTCGACGAGCTCAGTAGAGTTTCAACAGAAAGTCCTGAGTGTCGAAGTCGAATCCAATGGGATCTAGTGGTTGGACATTAAATCCTGAGCGACAGAGTCGGCTCAGAGTTGATCAGTAATAGTTATAAAGCCTTGTAAGGCAAGTACTTCCGAACTTTTCTTCAAGATATATCACAATTATTTTCGAACTGTTTCATAACATGTCGCTATTATTCAAAATAACTCATGTTTTATATTGCAAGTGCTTTAAACTATTAAACCTTGAATCCTGATTTTCTTGATCTTGAGCCGTAAGCCTTATTCTTTGTAAACCATCCTTTGTTGATCCTCAATACCAAATCACACAAATATGATACTACTCCCCAAATGTATAACTACCAAACACCAAACACTGAAACAAAATTGTTTGAAAACACAGAAACTTTTATACTCCAACAATTCTTTATAACATCAAAGAACTATGCCTTGAAAAATCAGTATTCGTCTAATACCTGATCATTTTAGAGACTGAAAACCGTTTCTTATACATACCTTGATATACCCTTGAGATATCCATGAGTTTCTCTACATTTTTATTCAAGTGTTTAACCATCATTGATTATGAACTTGTTTATCGAATTATATTGTTTATGATATTGAACTGCTTTAGAATTGGATAGTTTTTTATATATATATGTGGACCAGATTCGTGGTCAGACCATATCTATGGTCAATTTAGGCCAATGTGTGCCTTGGATCTAGTAGTTAGAGCACTGTTGTGTGCTTTGCTCGGGGTTAGTGCGTGACTGATCAGCAGCCTAACCTTGGTTTTAAAAACTTAAAATGAATGTCCAATTCTAATGATTGTTTAGCAATAAACATGATTCCTCTGAATCATCTCATTTGATCATTGATTAATCTCAATTATTGTCATTGTGACTTGCTGAGCTAGTTAGCTCACTCTTGCGAATCTTTTTATGTATTCCACAGTTAAGATGGATACGGTTGATAGCGAGGTTTCCCAGTTCAATGTACGAGCTAGGATTCCAGACTGAGTTGGATCGAGCTAGCAGTAGCTTATTGCGGTAGTGAGATAGTAAGATTGTAAGAACAATTTTATTATCAGTTGTAAGTTAAATTAGTCGGGTGTTGGTACAATATAATAAAAGTTAAGGTTGTGGCTTGTTTTCATACTTTAACCTATTGTGATCCGTGGTTATGTAAAGAAGGGTCATTGCAAATAATATCTTATATACAGGTTTATATGTTGTGTTTGTGTTGTGGACCCCAAACTTCTGACCCGGGTTTGGAGGGCGCCATAGGTTGGTATCAGAGCTACAAGTTATAAGTCACTGAAACAAGCCTAGATTGTCGGGATTGGGTAGAGGGTTAGGATTAGGAATAGGAAATAGAAAGATAAGACGTTGTGAGGTTGAGTGTGATTTCATAGTAGGTCTCTGGTACGGTTCGTGTTGCAATTCAGGATTCGTAACTTGCGAGGTGATTTCCAGACAACGGCAATGGCAGATCATGATTTCCCTATATCATCCGATCACTTGAAGCTTTCCGCTCGAGGATCGTCATCTTCTCTCAGATTGGATTTGCACCTTGTTCCTCCACCAGCATTAATGGTACTACCTTCTGTTATAACAGCTGCACCTCTTTAAGTTATTCCACGCTATTCTACCACCTCTTGTTATGAGACTACCTATCTAAGAACCTCCATTCATTTATTCTTATTTTACTGGACTTTCAGCTGTGAATGTATCCTTCAGTTTACCCTACCCCCTGTTCTATACCCCCAGCTTAAAACTCATCCTATGAAGCAACAGTACCTACGAGGATGGATTCAGGAGTTATAGTAAATGGTAAGTATTTGAGATATAAGTAAAAGTGAGAAGGGGTTTAGAAATAAGATTCACGTGTCTCGGAGGATAGCTGTTACTAGATTAAAAGGAGCCATTAGTGATTAGGCCACCCATGACTAGCTTGTGGAATGGATTAGATAAGTATTGAAAAGAGAGTTAGAGGAGATTATGGTTCTGGAGCTTTCTTGAAGATAATTAATGGTGTTATGACAATGTGATATATTTATAGTAACAAGGTGATGTGACCTCAACCGATTTGTTGACTATTGGATAGCTTGTTCCACCTAACTACTGTAATGATAATGTCGGGAGTATTACCAGTATGGAAGCTTTGATGTAAAGCCACGAATAAGATGACATGCAATGACAATTGAAGTTTTCGTCAATTAAGGAAGGTAAATGGAACGATGAAGGAGAAAAGGTAGATTGAAGTGAACGGACCTTTATGTGATCGTTTATTTAATTCGGTACCTTATTATATGAAGGAAGAACAATAACCAACTCATATAGTAAGGACAACCAGGTTTGTGATTTTCAAAATTCTCAAACAAGTTTTCAAAAAAGATTTTTCCTTACAATTTTTTTTTAAAAGTCTTTTTGAATAAAATAAGTTTTAAACACTGGTTGTTAGGTTACTACTTGAGTTTCTTGTTTGTTAGAAAACCCAGATTACCTGGAAGGATATTTGTTTCAGACTTAGTACTGTTAATTCATAAAACAAAGTAACCCGTGATTATGAAGAAGTTGATTATTCCTAACGCTAAGGTGCAAATATTGCTTGACAAGGTTAATAACAGAATCCGCGTATGGAGTAATTGTTCATCCAGTTGAAGAGACCATTTAAGTTTAAAGAATTCATTGATTTAAAAGGAGCCTGGGCGTGATCGAAGAAGATTGGGAAGATTTCCAGATTTTTCTAAAAAGAAGAGTATTATTAACAAAAGGATACTTATGTCGAATGGTTCGTGGTTATTCTAAATTAAAAGAGGAAGCCCAAAGTTATCAGATAAGAACGCCATTATGATTGAATTGTTAAAATATTATACGTGTAGGTGTGATGTCAGGGATGCAAAACTTAACAAGTAAGAATTGACCATAATGCTTAATTTGCGAAGACATATCAGCGTACTTTCTAAAATTATTATATGAAACCATGGGAATATGATGGAACAAGCTCGAAAGATGAATACAAATAAAACATGGATGGTGACCAATGGTATCGTTCTTATCTTCAATATTGCAGTGTATATTCCTTTTTAATTCCTAAAAATATATGAACTTATTTTCTTAATGAACTCCTTATGATGATATCGAAAAGGAGGATATTGCATTCCTTTCAAATTTAATTGTTTTTCTCAAGTTTTGCTTTCTGATTGGGACAAACAGTGTTATGATGAGACACTTTGTCAGAAAGACGAAGAGTCGGGTGGGACGCCACCTGAATCATGTGCTGTATGCCAAATGGTATGAAAGACTGGCCATCTTAAATACCAATGTGGTTGTCTCATTCATATTTAAATCCTTGTTTCTTTTTTCTTTTCAACTCTAATTTTTGTTGAATTGTGAATCCTTCTAGTTGTTTCATTGTACTGTCGTTCTTTGCAAGAGTTTTTCAACAGAAATTTACGTATTATGGACCAAGCGGGAAAAGTTCCATCTACCTCTCACGCACGGAAAGCAAACAAGGACATATGACGAGAATTGCAAATCACTAGCCCCGGTCAGGGATGCACTAAGAGTCAAGGGAATCTACTCCAATGAGGAATACGTCTCCGAGAATGAGAAATTGTGATTTTCCTGTAAAATATGTTATTCAGAGTACGGATGTGGTGATGTGAATGATTATCGTGGATACTTTATACGTTAAAGTATTGAAAGATGTGAGAGCAACTTGATTGTTTATCTCCCTAGGTTTGTTGATAAAATGAATTACCTTGTTGAATTGATAAGATTGTGATTAAAGGACTAACAAGTCAAGAGCGTGTAGTTGTTAAATAAGTGAGTACAAATAGTGGAATTGAGATTTCTGGAAATAAGTTGTGAAGAATTGATACCATGGAAGATAAGAGGATTTGACATTAATCTAGATAATGGATTACTTTTAAAGCGTGATGTCCAGACAGACCGTCGTGATGAAAAGATAATTCTGAGGACGCCAAATGAGAAGGTGATGAGGTTCAGAAGATGAAAGAAGGTAAAGAATTTGTTAATGATGATTACGGTGATCAAGATATGAGCATTATGGTGATTAGGAGATAAATAAAAGTCAGAAGCAAACAAAACTTAAAAATTTTATAGCAATTAAGGAGTTTCAAGATATGTTTCCAGATAAGTTATCGATATTCCTCCAGATAGAGAAATGAAGTTCGTGATTGACTTAGCACCTGAGACGAAGCCAGTGACCAAGGTCTTACATAAAATGGCACCAGTTACAAGATGGAAATTAGCAAAGCAGATGTAAGAGACGTTAGAAGGAGGAGCGATTAGACCTAGTGTACCCCATAAGGTGCACCAGTATTAATTACTAATAAGAAAGATGGAAGTATGAGGTTGTGTGTCGACTAGCGAAAGCTCAACAAGTTTACTATCAAGAGAAAGTATCTGTTACCTTGACCCAACAATTTGTTTGATCAGACAAAGGAAGCAAAGTACTTTTATAAGACTAATTTCAGACTTGGTATTTCACCAATTGAAGATTAGACCTATGAATATATCAAAGATAATTTTCAGAACTAAGTACTGCTCTCGTATTATCATTTGGATTAACCAATATACCAGTAATATTTGAACTTGATAGATAGAATCTTTAAGGAATATCTGGATAAGCTGTAGTGTAATACTTAAAGTCAACGGAGGACCATGCAAAACATTTAATGATAACTGAGAAGTTGGAGAAGAAAGAAGTTGTGTGAAATATAGTTCTTAGCATAAGTAGTCAATATGGAGAAGATCAAAAGAGATCCAGTAGAAATTAAAGTTATTATGAATAAAGGAAGGCCAAAAGCACCAACAAAAGTAAGAAGTTTTACCCTGGACTGGTTATTATTGAAAATTGGTTCAAGATTTCTTAAAAGTTGCAACGCCTTTGATGAAGCTTACCAGGAATAGCGAGAAGCTTAGATAAAATGGGAAAGTGTGAAGAAAGTTTTGCGGAGTTAAATGAAAGAATGGTTACAACACCTGCTTTATCATTTTGAAAGTATTAAGGAGATTTGGTAGTTTATAGTGATGCTTCTTATAAGGAAGTAGGAAGTGTGTTGATGCAGCACAATAAAGTTATTGTATATGCACCCAGACAACCGAAACCTTATGAGCAGAAGTATCCTATTCATAATTGGGACTGATAGTAATAATATTTGTTTTGAAAGATTGGGAAACATGATATGTATGGAGAAAGGTGTAAAATCTATACGGGCCATAAGAGTTTGAAGTATATATTTACAAGGAAAATCAAAAAGGAGAGAATGAACATAGAAACTGTACCAGAAAAATTATCTAGGAAATTTTAGAAGTTGGAATTGGAAGTTAGAGTTTATAATCCAAAAAGAGCAAGGATGGATAGTATGACCTTTCAGTCGAAGTTGTTAAGGGAAAGATAAAGAGAAGTCAAGAGAAGATAATGGATCACGGTGTTAGCAGTTAGTAAGAGGAAATTTATGCGCCCAGGAGAATGATCACGATATCCCCAGGTTTTCTTCCAGCACTTGGATGCTACAAGTAGAAGAATTAAGAAATGAGATCCCACAGGGAATTCACAATATAAAGTATTTAAGCTATTAAAGAGATACCAAGATATACGAAAATTTAAAGAAAAATAGTGATAACCAGGTATAAGAAGGTAATTTTAAAATGGATTAGGAAGTGTGGACATGTCAAAAGATTAAGTCGAAATATTGAAGGCCTAGTAGATAAGGCAGACCCAGTAAGTGGTTTTACAAGAAGCGAATCAGGAAGTGTACCAGTGATATTAAGGGAGAAAAAGGAAGGAAAGTATAAAAGTATGTACTGATTATCGAGAGTTTAACAAAACAACGAATAAGAAGAAGTGAGACCCTATAAAGAATTGACTACTTACGAGACCTAATTCAAGAAGTATGTTATATCTCGGGGATTAACTTAAGATCCGACCTGAGAACATATCAGAGATTACAATTAAAGTGAGTTAAGAGCATTGCAAGCTCTGGTGATATTATGTGAAATAACAAGTATATCAATTGTCTGTAAGGAATTAAGGGACATGGTGTATAAGGATTACTTGGATAAGCAAATTGTATTTATTGATAACATCCTCAGCTATTCAAAGAATAAGAAAGTTTGTGTGGAATGCCCAAAGATTTTTTTTCCCCAAAGATGAGAAGGAGAGAAACTATACATTGAGCTCTCAAGTATAAAATTTTGACCGAGGTTAATAAAAGATTTTGATTAATCCATTAACAACTACCTAAACAAAGCCGAATGGTAATCGATGCCTTGTACAGAAAGAAGGGATTGGATGTAATTAAGATCACTGAGGAGTTAATAAATGAATTGGAAAGAGTGGAATCTAAAGTTTATATATGAGATTACTTTTCAGCTTTAACTGATGAAAACAAATAGGAGCTATTTAAATGTTTGGAAACCAATTTGAAAATATGCACTGCTTACCATCCTTAAGCGAAGAGTCAAAGTGAGGAAGCGATTCAAGAAAAACAAGATATGTGGAGAGGTTGAGTTTTAAGGAAAACTGGGATGATTATTTATCATCAATGTCAGCTTTAGAATGCTACTTTACCAAGCCTTAAGTGGACGCAACTGTAGGTCCCCACTTTATTGAGATAAAATGGGAGAAAGGAAGTTGTCAAATTCTACGTTAATTCAGCACACCGAGGGAGTAGTGATATTGATTGAAGTAGTTTGGGATAATCAAAGCACGAAGGCGGATTTGTACCGAGAGAGTGTATGGGTATAGAAATAGGACTAGTAGTGTTCATAAGAGTTTTACTTTTAAAAAGGTTGGATAGATCTGAATAGAGAGGACAAGTTGAGTCCTAAATCTAGTAAACCATTCGAGGTACTGATAAATATAGATAAAGTTGTTTTTGAATTGATGTTGCCATCACACCAGTATGTACATATAATATGTTCTGCTTGTCAATATTAAGGCGATAAGTATTTAATTCGAATCGAGTGATCGATTAGGAGCCAAGGGGCTCTTATACAAGTTTGTAAAGCATATGGTGATCGATCCAAATTCTTGATCGTTAAAGGCGAATCCTTGAAAATGAGGATATATCTATAATAAGTACGTTTGAAATCCTCGAGTAGAAGAGTCTACCTGGGAACTAAAGTCAGATATGCTTGACACATATCCTCACTTATTTAGATAGACCAGATTCTGAAGACAGAATCTTCTTAAGGGGGAGGATATAACGACTCGTGTATGTTTGAATTATTTAAATATGTGATTATGGAAATTATTAAATAAATAAAATATATGTTTTGGTTTGACCGTTATGTGTTGTTTGATTATTATCTAGGTGTAATTTATGGAGTACCGGGTTGTCCGCGGAATTAATTATGGAGTCATATTGAATTATTCCTAATTTCAAAAATGGATTTAGTACAAATTTATTTGCATAAATATTTGGAATTTTTTTAAAATTGTTTTTATGATTTTATAATTTCAATAATTATTTTTGGGATTTTACAAAATTTAGATATCAATATTTTATCGAATATTTAACCCTGTATGATTTTCTGATTACATTTAATTGTAAAATATGTATTTAATTCCAGAATTCTTCAAAAATTATGAAACCTATAATTATTTAAGTTTGGAATATTCCGAGAATTTTAAAATGATTTTGGGAATTTTTGAGATTAATTTCACCTGCGCGTTGTTTCGTTTATTCATTAAAAACGGGTATAAATTTTGCTTCAAAAAATATTATAAAATTATGAAAATTTTATTCTACTGGTTTTGAATTATCCCGAAAATTTTAAAAACTATTTTTGGTAAATTTTAAGGGTAGGTTTACCCGAAAAATCTTTTCTGTTAAATCGTTAAATTTGGTGAAAGAGGTAGGATTTCCAGTTATAAACTAAAAGGATATGTGTCCAATATTAGGACACGTGGCTTATTGTGATAATAGAGTAAATTGGGAACCGAGTTTTTTGTTTTGTCGACCCAGACCAAAGCATCAATCTCTCATCCCCTTGCAATCTCTCAATCTCTCTCTATCATATTCCTTGCTTCTCATTCCCATTCTTGTAGCCTCTGTACTCAGATAATACGCCGCCGCCTGGTTTCTTCCGATCTGTCCTCCGGTTAGCCGCGGTTGCCGCCTTGAATCCTCGATTTTCCAGTCTGTTTCCGGTGATTACTCGGCCTGGCCTTTGGTTTGCTATGTATATATATAACCATATAGATGATTCTTGTGTGTATTATGTTTGTTATGGTGCCTACCGCCTCCCTCACCATTTTCCGGTGAGTTTCGGTGGCGCGTGAGGCGCGTGCAGGGTGTTATGTGCTAGTTGCTGCCGTTTGTTATTCGGTTTAATTAATTCTGAATTGTTTTTTTATTATTGTTACTATTCTTGCCGGAAATTATTTGAATGGATTTTTGTGAAATAAAATAGTTAATTCGAGCGAGAATGAATTATATAATAATTGGTGAAGATTCGCGTTGGAATCCCGATTATTACGGGCACCCGCGAATTTTTACCGCCGTTCGCGATGACTTTATACGAGTGAACGGTGGACAGTGATGATCCAATTCTGAGTCCTAATACGAATAAAAATAAAATATAAAATGTGAATATTAGTAATAATTGAATAATATCGGTGATTGGGATTGTGATTGGGTTGTCATTGAAGTTGTTGTGTTTGAGATTTGACGTCGATTGGTGTTTCGACGGGTAGTCCAATAAACAAAGGAAACGCTGCCCGATTTCCGAGAAACTGAATTATGTAAATACGGGAACGTATCCAATGATTATCGGGACGCCGAGTGACTATATGTATATGTGTACGTTTTATATACGAAACTTGGTTGTACGAGATGAAATATTTTGCCAAACCGATAACCTTGATTTCATAAAATGAAGAGTATATATATACATTTTCCGAAAACGAACACCGAACCGATCTTCGAGATTGTGAACCCTATTTATTGCGTGTGTTATTATAATATTCATAATTACCAGTCGGGCTTGAATATCGTTGGGTAAGAATTAGTATCGAGGATATGTCAAGCATACCTAGACGTCTAACGTAGGGTATTTCGACTCTGTAGGTTATAGTCGGAACTTGAAAGTGGACGATGGACTAAAGATAACCTAGTAGTCAGTCGACGAGCTCTGTAGAGTTTCAACAGAAAGACCTGAGTGTCGAAGTCGAATCCAATGGGATCTAGTGGTTAGACGTTAAAGCCTGAGCGACAGAGTCGGTTCAGAGTTGATCAGTAATAGTTATAAAGCCTTGTAAGGCAAGTACTTCCGAACTTTTCTTCAAGAAATATCGCAATTATTTTTGAACTGTTTCATAACATGTCGCTATTATTCAAAATAACTCCTATTTTATATTGCAAATGCTTTAAACTATTAAACCTTGAATCCTTATTTTCTTGATCTTGAGCCGTAAGCCTTATTCTTTGTAAACCATCTTTTGTTGATCCTCAGATACCAAATCACACAAATATGATACTACTCCCAAAATGTATAACTACCAAACACCAAACACTGAAACAAAATTGTTTGAAAACACATAAACTTTTATACTCCTACCATTCTTTATAACATCAAAGAACTATGCCTTGAAAAATCAGTATTCGTCCAATACCTGATCATTTTAGAGACTGAAAACCGTTTCTTATACATACCTTGATATACCCTTGAGATATCCATGAGTTTCTCTATATTTTTATTCAAGTGTTTAACCATCATTGATTATGAACTTGTTTATCGAATTATATTGTTTATCATATTTAACTGCTTTAGAATTGGATAGTTTTTTTATATATATATGTGGACCAGATTCGTGGTCAGACCATATCTATGGTCAATTTAGGCCAATGTGTGCCTTGGATCTAGTAGTTAGAGCAGTGTTGTGTGCTTTGCTCGGGGTTAGTGCGTGACTGATCAGCATCCTAACCTTGGTTTTAAAAACTTAAAATGAATGTCCAATTCTAATGATTATTTAGCAATAAACTTGATTCCTCTGAATCATCTCGTTTGATCATTGATTAATCTCAATTATTGTCATTGTGACTTGCTGAGCTAGTTAGCTCACTCTTGCGAATCTTTTTATGTATTCCGCAGTTAAGAAGGATACGGTTGATAGCGAGATTTCCCAGTTGAATGTACGAGCTAGGATTCCAGACTGAGTTAGATCGAGCTAGCAGGAGCTTATTGCGGTAGTGAGATTGTAAGATTGTAAGAATAATTTTATTATCAGTTGTAAGTTAAATTAGTTAGGATTTGGTACAATGTAATAAAAGTTAAGGTTGTGGCTTATTTTCATACTTTAACCTATTGCGATCCGTGGTTATGTAAAGAAGGGTCATTGCAAATAATATCTTATATACAGGTTTATATGTTGTGTTTGTGTTGTGGACCCCAAACTTCTAACCCGGGTTTGGAGGGCGCCACACAAATCCTCTTATCAGACAGTTCTGCATCAAAGGACAAAATGTCAATTCAATGAAGGATTAGTGTCTCATCTGAAGCAGGAAGATTGAGAAACTTGCTCTGATTAAGAGTAAGTTAGAAGCTCTCACCCTTGAACATCAACACAAGGAACTCTTTTGTAAAAAGGGTTTAGTGAGAGGACTGCATCATCTAGAATACAGAAGATGATAAATGTGAGGCATGTCAGAAAGAGGAGTCAAAGACAACATCACATCAAAGTAAAGATATACCTCAGTGATGGTGGTTGACTTCTCTTATCAAAAAAGTTGTTATTCGTGCTTACTCAAGACATTACATCACAGATGGTGATTGATCATATCAGGAGATCAAACTGGAAGCAACTATAAAGACATATTCAGAACTGGGAGCTCCGTGTCAGAATGGAGTGGTACAAAGGAAGAACTAGAACTTGATTAAAGCTACAAGGGAAATATCAAGCTAATCAACACTTTCTAAATACCAAAGGGCTTAAACAGTCAAAACAGTTTGCAACATGTAAGATCAAACCTTGATCTGGATGTATACATGAAGACCAATAATGAGTTGATGACCAACAGAAGCAAACACTGGATAACCTCAAAGTGTTTGGAGAGAATGTTCTACAATTAGGATATTTTCCGTGGCTACTGAGTAGAGTCTACAACCTACATGGAATTTGTGGTTGATCAACAGAAGATGATTGACACTCTAAGTGCACAGTTCAACAACTCCATGCTCCAAGCTGTTAAAGGAGAAATTAATAGTATTGATGATTCATATCCAAGCAGTGGAATGGCAGTATATCTACACATCTCATTACTTCAATGAAGCCATCCAGCAAGGGTAAGGATTTTCAGGAAATCCCAGCAATAGCTTAGGAGGAGCAATAGAAGGATCAACTAGTCAGACACAACACCACATTAAATATCAAGACGACACTACAAGAACATATCTGCTGAGACAAAGGGTTTGATGTCAAGTCTATTCCCAGAGTCTAGTTCTTAAGTGATCCAGATGGTGGAGTAATGATTAGCAGGGCTACTAAGTGCGAATGATTATTTTTCTAGTTTTCTATCTGAAGAAGAAACTAAGAAAGTTACAGAAGCTCTGATAGATCTAGATTGATTGGGTCATTGCAAAGCAAGATGAACTCAATCAGTCAGCAAGAAGATTATAGGGAAGCTGGTATCCAAACCAAATGACAACTTGTAATTGGTACTAGGATAACCAGAAGTCAATACTGGATGACAATGGCACTGTTACAAGGGACAAGGCCAAACTGGATGCTAGGTTATTATATGGAAGCAGTATCTAACAGAAAGCACCAGTGATGAGACATGAGGATATTACGACATATCAGGCACCTAATGCACATTACACTTGGAATTGGACTCTAGTAGATGTGTACAAGTGCACTCCTGGTTGGTGAGTCAAAGGAAGTAGTCAATGCACAACAGTTCATGGATTTTGCAGTTGTCGGTCTATTGGACTATGTATATCTCTTCTTCACAATCTCACTTCAAGTTGGTATGAACTAGTATACTACTCAAACAATCATCAAGGACATGGTATGACACTCTAACTGAAGTTACGAGGTTAATATAAACTAGTAGAGTCGTTATACTAATAACTCTCTTATCACTAGGCACAAACATATTGTTTTATATGTGCAGTGATATAATGATAATGTTATATGTTGGTCTACTAACAAAGACTTGTGCAAGATTATTTGCTAAGTAATTGCAGAGTAGGTATGGAGGAGCGTGTTGGAAAGGTTGCAATTCTTTTTAGGATTACTTTAAGCAAGCCATTAGAATAATTCTTTTAGGAGCACAAGTAAACCAAAAGAATGATGGAAATACAAGTTAAGGATCTTTTGAAGATGCAAAATTTGGAAGATTCTGAACATGCCAAGACTACTTACCAACAGAAACCACTAAAGCTTGATCAGTGCAACTTAGGTATAATGACAAGCTATAGAGGTATGACGAGCTCACTCTTTTACTCAAATGCTAATAGACAACATGTAATGTTCTCAAGATGCAAAAGTGCAAGGTTCCAAGTGGATCCTAGAGAATCCAATCTTATAGCTATTAACAAGATTATTAGATATCTTAAGGGACTATCAACTCTTGGAGTAAAGTACCCTAAAGATATTATGCTTAACATGTTTGGCTATATAGATATAGATTACGCAGGTTGTAAGAAAGACAGGAGAAGCATCTCTGAAGCTGTCAACCTAAGTGACAAGAGAAGCATCTTAGGATGCTGTCAACTTCGTGGACGAAGATTGATTTCTTGTTATGATAAGAAACAACCTTAAATCCAACAACACTGTAGAATACTCTATGACAAGGCACATTTACACCAGGTATCATTTAATTCAAGAGCATGTCTTTTAGTTAAAGAGTTACTGACAGAAACATTTATTAAATCACTTGATAAAGTTAATTTTTCAAGACTAGTTTGTAAGTGTGGGATATCATTCATTGCATATTAGTTGAAAATCCCATCTGTAAGGAATTCTTCATATAAGTTCACAAGTATTAAATCTTTAATATTTAAAGGACTTGTGAATTTATCAGTAATCCAGTACCTCGTACTTAGTGCTACTATCTTGATTATCATGATTACAATGTCATATATATTTGTGGTAGTTAAGTATTATAGCATTAAGTTTGAATATTATTTTAATTGATTTAAATTATGACTGTAGACAATTCCATTCTATATCAGTCTCATAATTTAAATTATATTAAAATAATATGCAGCATAGTTATTTGTATCATGACGAATAATTGTGATACTTTTAGTATTAGTGATGTTATTTAGAATTTTTATTCTAAGTAATCAATGCTTATTTCTAAAATTACTAATATTGAAAGTTGAAGTATTTTCTAAGTGATGTGTATAAAACTCTCAATATTTTATATGATTAGAAAGTATTTCTAAAATTACTAATTATCCAGAGAGTGATTTCCATGTATATAAGTCATATATCCTATTGGTGATTATTCAAGGATAATTATGAAAATATTTAAGTGCTAGTATCTAACTCATAGATATTTAGTATTTATTTATTTAGTATTTATTTTGGGTAGTTTGGATTATGGAAATTGAAGCAATTCAATGATTTTATTTGCTCCATAATACAAACTAACTTAAAATAAATAAGCAACATGATTGATTATAACTAATTTGTCAATAATTGATATCTAGTATATTGATTGTAACTTGTGTGTTATAAGTTAATTATGAGATTTTGGTTTAAGTGAATTTATAAATGTTTACATCTCAAGAATTCACTGAAATCGGAATCATAATTGTAGCATGATTAGTTGTGTGTAAATTTTTGACTTATATCAGTTAATGATACTTAGTTAAGAGCTTAATTATGAACTAATTGTGTAGTATTAGTATTTATGACCTTACTTAGAACTCCTCTAAGTAATCAATGCTTATCTTCAGTCACTTATACTAATATAAAGTGTGGAAATTTTTCTTAAGTATAACTATGGTTAAAATGTTTGATTGTTTTATTAGAAGTAACCATATGTTGTCAAGTTAGAATAATTTTTTATACTTACTTGCAAATTCCTAAACACTTTGATAATAGATGCAATACTCAATGGATCAAAGTATATGGAACTTAGAATATTTTTCTAAGATTGCAAACAAGTCATTGTTGGTTAATATTGCTTTATTTATCGAACCAATATTGTTTGAGATATTACAGTTGTTAGGAGTTAACAATTGTATGATATATGAAATTGAATGCTGATGTCTTTTTGATAGGTAATTGGTATTTAATTTATTATCTTATTTTATATTTAAAATAGGATGCAACATAATTATTGGTATCTAAAGTACTTGACAAGTATCAGTCAATGATATATTGTTAATATTTTGTTGCAGATAATTGTGAGATTCTAAGTTCTAGTGAATTTATATGCTTTGCTGTATCTGAAAGATTTACTACAATTTGAAATTAGCAGCATAATCATTCTTATTAAGGTTATTTATCAATAAACAATTTTGTTGATTATAATCTAATAAAGATAGATTATGGAGCTTTTGACATGAATGAGAATTGCTTAGACTTTACCGTAAGTGATCAATGCTTTTACAAAAACTCATTCACATTGAAAGACAAAATCTTTCTTTCTCTTCTTAATACTGCTAGGTCATCAGTCTGTGTCTTATCAAATCATTTATCTTTTTAGGCATAAAAACAGACTTGTGCACTTGAGCAGTTTTAGGAGAAACTCAAACTTCTTTCTACATTGGTGATTGCTTATTTCATTAAAATCTTTTGAAATCACTATTGTACATCATTTCTCTCAAAGATTAAATGCATAATTTTCATTCATTATAGATCTTAAATGTATTTTATCTCTATATTGCCATATGATCTGTGATGCAGGTTCAGCCTCCAATGGCATTCTTTCATTGATAGTCATGAGGTTGAAAACCCACAACTTCTATCCCAGACTGTAAAGACAAACACAGAAACAGAACCAACCAACACTCTCTTACCCCTAAAATGAAGTATAAATGAGCGTAAGGGAGAAAGTGCTTTAGTGCACCACATAAGGAAGGTTCTGAAGTCAACCCAGCAGCTCTGTCTCCTACAAAGTTGAGATATATCAAAACTGAGACAACTGCTAGCCCCATACATCTTCTCAAAAAGATGTAATGGCTGAAAAGGCACAAAAATAGTCATTAGATTCATCCTCTCAACAGGGTGCGTCTATTGAAATTCGCCTGTTGGCCAAGGCATCCGATGTAGTGTCACCACCTTAAACATAAACAATTCTTGATGCACAAGGAAAGGTTACACGCACAAAGGATGAGTTGACGGAAACAAGAGTTTTAACCATTTTAAGGTCAGATTTGATTGTTCAAGGTTCTTTAATGGACTAATTGCCTTTACATGTGTTAGGAGAGGATACTGATCCAATAACCATATGTCAGTGGTCTGTGTCTACCTCCCCAGGACTAATAAACCTGGATGCATCTGCGGATAGTGGATCTGACATAGGTGCAGATCGATAACTTGTTGACAATGAGTCAGATTTACCTGATGAGTCACAAGGAAATGTCTTCACAGACATTATAAGGGAACTTTGATCTTTATGCTAAATTTTTTGGATCATTGTTTACCTTCCCAGATTTCAAATCTGGAACCCTAAAAGGGAAAATAGCAACTTGTAGATTATGACTCAGACTCGTCTGACGAGTCTAACAAGGATAGGGATTTGCGAACTCCCGTTGCACCACCTATGACCTCCTTAAGGATGGATAATGTGATTTTCCTTGCAGGTACAACTGGATTTTGGAGCTATTAGAGGGGTGATGCACTTGTGAGAATGAGTGTAAACATGAGTGAAGAGAAGAGTGAAACACTTGTGAGGCACACGAAACAGAATCACACACTCACAGTGAGGAAGAAAGACAAAAACCATATCCCATTCCCTATCCCTAAACATGGTTCTTGATACTTCGGGTATCGAATCTGCTTATGATTGGAACCTAACTCTTAGGGACCTAACATTTACAGATTCGATTAGAATACTTCAGACCTAACAAGTTGGGAGATAACAATTGGTGATCTCACAGTTGGGAGGCATAAGGAGTTGGGAAGATTGGTGAACATGATGATCAACAGTGAAGTCATACTTACAGCATTAGAAGGACATGGTTGATCAGACTATGACTTGTTATTTCTTTTCCAACCAAGTAACATATGAGAACTCTTTCAAACAACAGCATACATTCCTTCTCTAAGGGGGAGATAAAATCTTATATAATAGTTTGGAGGATTGCTCAACTAAGGGGGGAAATAGCAGGAAGGAGGAAAAAGGTAAAGCACATGTACACTACATCACACCATTGTTGTTTGTAACTACGAATCCTATTATATGGGAGATATGGTAAACACAAGGTGATTTCCTAGTGATCTGAAGAAGTGGTTTGGTTCATCACTATTCTTCATAAGGGGAAAAGATGTTTTCCAAAAGGGGAGTACCATTTGTTCTTATCCGCGAATCCTATTGTACGGGAGAGGTGGTAGACGAAGGTGATCTCCTTAAGCAGTTGATTTTCATAGGGGAAGAAGCAAGAGAAATATGCGCTTCTCAACAGGAAATGTGGTTATACAAAAGAAGCTGCTGATGATTACTTCAAGACTGAGACGTACTATCTGACAGAGATTTGAAGAACCAAGGAAATAAAGACGGAACTACTTGAAGATCAGTTCAGTGCTAGAGGAATAAACATCTTTCATTTCATTTACTCAAGAAATCTGGAAATGCAGTATTTGATCCAGAAAACCAATAGCATTATTTACAAGTCCTGGTACACTACTTTTTCTAGTTGTTAGTTGAGTTATCCTCTCTATTTAATTTGTTTGTTAAGTTTAACAATCTAATAGGGGGAGATTGTTGGTGAGACTGTGTAGCTGTATGAACAGTTACATGATAACTCAACACTATAACAACACTAGAACAGGACAGGTTAATTATACTACGTCTACACAAGAAATCAGGAAGAATGAAGACAAGGCAAATACAAAGAATCAGAAGATTAAAAGAAGGCCTAAAGTCTGTTTACGGGTCACTGAAATAAGTTTATTAATATGATCATGCCTCAGTGAAGAACAAAGGTTAAAGACTTTCAGGGTTTCAGAAATGTTGAAGATTCAGTATACAAGTGCTACCGAAAAATTTCAGTGTATTGGCATTGATTAAAGATAGACAGTGTTCGAAGCATAGGCTGGAGAATTGAAGACAGGGTATAGACAGAGGTTAATGAAGACATTGTCTAAAGTAATAGAAAGGATATCAGTGAAAGTACATCCATTTATTGATAGTCAGTGTTCGAAGAGATATAGTTGAGGCAAGCTTAACAATGTAATCAAGGCTATAATACGAAGACATGAATCGGAGCTAGTCGTCTGTGAACCAGACCAGTTGCACTAGGCATCAACGTTTCATGAAAGGAATCTGAGTATTATCATTAGAAGGATTGTTAAGTGAGGATTCATATCAGGGAACACAGGTATTATGATTCAGACAAAGACTCAAGAGAGAAGACTTAAAGATGGGACAGCTCAGGGAATGTAATGCTCTACAGATCCTAAGTCAAGGTAATCACTACCTTGTAGTAGGAGTCATCCTGATCAGTATATTGATCTTCAGAAGGAATATCCTGGATGTACAGTTCAATATTTCAGTACAGGAACTGATCTTGACTTAGTGTGATAGTCATGGAATAAATGAGAGCAAGAATAATTTCACAAGTGCAGTTTTCATTCCTCTGGTCGCCATAGAGGAATGGGTTGAATTTTTTCAAAGACAAATTCACCCTAGGTTCCCCTCTGGTCGCCATAGAGAAGTGAAGTAATTTTTTCTAAGGCAAAAACTCCCTCTGCTCCCCTCTTGTCGCCATAGAGAAGAGGAGTAATTTTTTTAAGGCAAAAACTCCCTCTGCCGCCTCTTGTCGCCATAGGGAAGTGGAGTAATTTCTTCTAAGGCAAAAACTCCCTCTGCTCCCCTCTAGTCGCCATAGAGAAGTGGAGTGAATATTTTCTAAGGCAAAAACACCCTCTGCTCCCCTCTTGTCACCATAGAGAAGTGGAGTAATTTTTTCTAAGGCAAAAACTCTCTCTACTCCCCTCTTGTCACCATAGAGAAGTGGGGTGAATTTTTCTAAGGCAAAATTTACCCTCTATAAACTCTAGTCACCACAGAGAAATTGAGTTGAATTTTTCTTAAGGCAAAATTCACTCTTTGTCGCCACAGAGCTTGTATTACCTTGGTTGCCACAGAAACCTCAGCCATAATTTATTGTACAATCAATTGTTTGTGTGGTTCAATTTCAGCCACACAATTAAATTGATATAAGTCTACACAAGCAGTAGATCAGCTCAGTTTTTCTGTTTATCTTCTTCTCCAACAAAAGAGAACTGATAAAACAAGAAGCGGAGATTTATAGAGAAGCTCTGACACCTTGAATATCCGTTTAACTTCTCACTGGAGTAACGTTATAATGCCCGATTTAACTTTTGTATATTCATAGGGGCATTATAATCGTTACCCGATAATTAAATCCTAGTACAAACAAAAGCTAGATTATTGTATAGGATTTGATTTGTAAATTTTTGTAGTAGCTAGGAACTTTGTTGTTCTTAGATTGTAGCCAGTTAATTTATTTACCGGAGTGTAGCAACACCCCCGAGGATTTATATATAAATATATATTTCCCCGAATATCTTGTGTTCCTCATTTTTATCGTTCCAAACACTATTCCTCTCAAGAACAAGAAACCACTAACCGAGCACTAAATATTTTATCCGCTAAAGATTCAAAGGAATTTTTAATTTAGTGATTATCGTATTCAACCCCCCCTTCTACGATAATTCGGGACCTAACAATACTTTATTCAGAGTTTATGCCTTTAATCATAGTACGTGACAGTTATGATAACTAATTAGACAACATGAAATTAGTACACGCTGTCTTTTAATATACGTATACCCTACCACTCTGCATCCACAAATTAGATAGAAGCGAGCAGACACCAATTATGTTTAGACCCTATATGTCTATAAGATTTGAAAATATAACGGTTTAAGAGAAAGTTATCCATTGAGATTACATGGGGTAGCGTAAGATGGTTAAAATTACACTACGAAACATGCATGTTAAAACATCCATAAACCTATGCTAGCATGGCAAGTTCTAAACCTCTATATCCACTTTCGCATTCAATAGAGATTAACAATACAACTTAGATATTAGCTACACATCCAATAAGATTAAACACAACCATACGAGAAAATCAATAATTCAACACACACCGAAAACATAAGGCAATTAACTACTAAACTCCATAAATAAATACTTTAGAATCCCATGATAATGATTAGTTCATAATCGAACGGTTTGTCATCATGGGTTCCAATGAAAACATGATAGTAAAAAGGTTCTGAATACTATAAGAGAATATTAAAGTATTAAGGTTTAGAAAACAAATCCGAAACAAGCATTCAAAGTATCGCCTAATTAGAAGAATACAAAAGTAAGATGTAGAACTAGATCTTCTTCTTCTTAGCCATCTTGTGCTCTCCACTTTTGGTGTCCCCTGAGTTATATATCCTTCTGATTGATATCTTTTGGTTTTATACATCCAGATCTACTTGAACGCACAAAAACTCCCAAATAGAATTGAAATAGGATTTTTATTTCATGACCTAGCACGGGCGCGCCAGGACAGAGTGCGGGCGCGCCAAGGTAGAGGGCAGCCGTGTTTGCCCTCTGCAAAAAAAATTTGCTTCCTTTGTTTCTCGCTCTTCTCCTATAGAAAGCTTTCTCCCTTCATTTTATGATCTCATTCCACCATTGAAGCATAGAAAAGTCCATTCATGTATCTAGTTATAGCTCTGCAAATACTCAACAAAAATGCATCAAAAACACCACATACTCAAGTCATCAACTTAAGCCGATATGAAGCGTTCCAAATGGATATAAAATCCACTTATCACAGTTCTAAATATTAACATAAACAACATTAACTGAGGCATTCTATTTCTGGATAAAATTGAACTAGGTGGCAATATTCTTTTAACAGCTAGGTAAAGGCATTGAAAAAGGTTCCGGGTTTCCAAAATTCAAAGTTTTGGGAGAAAGCCGACATTCATCACAAATCAATAACAGGATTCCCAAGAAGTTTCTCACTTTAAAAGGAAGCAATCATTCAAACTCAGAGAATCAATAACAAAGTAAAATGACAGGGTTCTCGAGCAAGTTTCATAACTTTAAATCAAATACTACTCATTCTGTTTTGTTTCAAGTAATTGAGCAAGTTTCTTTATCAAAGATATACATTACCCTTTTTATAAAATATTAAAGAACCCTTGATTGAAATATCTCTCTTTTAAATTTAATACGGGTGATCAGCCCGTACTTACCTCCATCCGGTCATTAAGGTACATATGGCATTATTTCAGCCTTATAATGGACTAGCCCCGCTAGTCTCTTATATGACTGGACTAGTCCCACTAGTCTCCTACATCTCTATCCAATCTTCAAGGAATTCATTTGGAAAACCTTTGTGTTGGAATACAAGAAGTTTATCTAAATTCAGTTTTAACATTACCGATAAGTGAAATCATTTGGACTCTTGCAAGTCGAAAATCATTCTTAAGTTCAATTCAAGAATTCATGGAAAGTGAACAAATCAAATGTATATGAGGATTACAAAATATTCAATGACCTCATTAAAGGCAACAATAAGGATAACAAGAGCATACCTAACTGTCGGCAAGATCACCCTCTTCGGGTGGAGAATCAGGCGGCGGATACACTGTGCTCACTCCAAAAGCTGGCCAATCAACCTCTACACCAGTTGCTCGAAAAGCACTACCTAGAGCCTGTGTCAAGTTCTCCGAAAAATGGTGGTGGATGTCATGTATGTCATTAATACGCTGAGTCAGCCGTCTATATTATGCATCACCAAAACCAGACCTATCAATTGCCTTCTGCACGCGAGAGGGACCCTCTGTAGGCACGGGAGGATTCGGCCGGCCACCCTCTACATCATCATAAATATAACCCAATCCCTTATCATGGGGCACACCGTCATGCCATTCCTCCATCCGAGAAATCGTAGATTGATCAATAGGAGCACTCGGCATCTGCAACTGCTCCTCCTCAGACCACCTAACACCCACAGCTGTGCATAATTTAGTAGCAATAGAGCCATGAGGAATCTCCCCTGTCATCCCACCTCACAGAAATCAAAGCATGCTCTGATGAATGATATAACCAAGATCAATGTACTCCTTAGTTAGAATCCCCCACAAGAGTATGGCTCGGTCCACAGTGACCTCACGTGAATGCAAAATGGCAGAATATTAGCACACAAAAACAAATTCCAAGCCCTTGCATACCTGTTCATGGCAGAACCCGGGAAGGTGAGCTGCTCAGTTGTTCCTGCCTTGAATTTCCATGCCGTACCTGGAACACGTAGCTCCTCTAATAAATAATCCAAATCCAAATCAGCCCGGGTCTTGCGCGCCCAATCTTCAACACCCCTAGGTTTTGTAGGTTGATGCAGAACCCGACAAATAGCAGCAGGCCGGTAATCGACAGTTAAACCCCGAACCACAAAAAATCCATTCTTCTCAATCTTAACATTGGCATAGAACTCCCGCACAATGCTTAATGGAACCGCGGATGGTGCTTCACAAAAGCTCTCCCAACCTATATCTGCAATCATCTCCACTAACTTCTTATCCAGAGCCGTAGAGAAGAATCCCCTCTCCTTTTCCACCGATTTAGATATCAATCGAGCAAATTCTGCTTGTGCCTCCGGTGAAGTGAATTTGTTATCACCACCACCCATACTAGAGCCCTCTGTAGAAGAGGGATGAATGCTACTACTACCAGTAAATCTTCCTCTCTTAGGTTCCATAATCAAGCATATGGTTGTGAATTGGATGCAAAGAGTGTATGTAGAGCAAAGGTTTGGGTGTATATAATGATGGGTATATATATAAGAATGTGTATATGTAGTAGAGCTATGAAGGGAGGTTGTTGTAAAATATTGGGTAGGGTTAGGGTAAAATTTCGGGTAAACCTGTGTAGCAAATGTTTTGTTTTTTTGTTTGTTTTTTTATTTTTTTTCTGAACAGCAAGCATGCGCGGGCGTGATGGAAGAGAGCGCGGGCGCGCTAAACATCTGCCAAAATTTTTTTTTCACTTTTTTTATATAAGCGACAATACTCCAAAAACACGTGGGTTGCCTCCCACGAAGTGCTTGTTTTCCATCCTTAGCTTGACGTGAAGCTTCTACATTTAAGTCATGGCAAGAACAGCGATCACCGATTCACGGTTCACCGTATCACCAAAGTAATGCTTCAACCTCTGACCATTAACCTTAAATGCTTGGTCCAGAAGCTTATCAACCACTGCATCATGCGGAAACACAGTTTTGACTATGAATGGCCCAGATTACCTTAAATTAAGCTTTCCTGGAAAAAGTCTGAGTCGAGAATTGAAAAGTAGGACTTGCTGACCAGGCACAAATGACTTGTGCACCAACCTCCTATCATGCCATCTCTTAACCTTCTCCTTGTATAACTTGTTGTTCTCGTAAACCTGTAGACGAAACTCATTGAGCTCATTAATTTAGACCATTCTCCTTTCTCCAGCAGCCGACATGTCAAGATTTAGTTTCTTCAAAGCCCAGTATGCTTTATGTTCTAACTCAACAGGTAGATGACATGCCTTACAATACACCAACTGGAAAGAAGACATACCTAAAGGTTTCTTGTATGCTGTTTTGTAGGCCCAAACAGCTTCATCTAGCTTCAATGACTAATCCTTCCTTGATGGACTCACCACCTTCTCCAAGATTCGCTTGATTTCTTGATTAGACACTTCAGCCTGCCCATTAGTCTGAGGATGATAATTGTGGCAATATGATGATTCACATGATACCTTTCCATTAATGTAGTAAATTTGCGATTGCAGAAATGCGCTCCCTTGTCACTGATTATTACTCATGGAGTACCGAAATGTGTGAATATGTTCTTATGAAGAAAATTTATCACCACCTTAGCATCGTTGGTTGGCAAAGCCTTAACCTCGACCCATTTAGACACATAATCTACTTCCAGAAGAATATATCGATTATTGCACGATTATATAAGTGGTCCCATGAAGTCTATTCCCCACACATCAAAAATATCAACTTCAAGAAGCACGTTAAGAGGCATCTCGTCCCTCTTGGATATATTCCCAACCCGTTGACAACGATCAGATCTCAACACAAACTGATGAGCATATTTAAACAAGGTTGGCCAAAAAAATCCCGCCTGAAGGATATGGGCAGCGGTCTTCTCTCCACCATAATGACCGCCATCTGCAGTGGCATGACAATATCGCAAAATACCCTCCGTTTCACTATACGGAATGCACCTCCTGATTATCTAATCTACCTCCAATCTGAACAAGAACGGCTCATCCCATCGATACCACTTCACTTTATGTAAAAACTTCTTCCTTTGAGCATAAAAAAATTCCGAGGAAATAACATTACTCACAAAATAGTTCACAATATCTGCAAACCATGGTTCTTCTTCTTGCACCCCAAAAATTTGCTCATCGGAAAAAGATTCATTGATTAACGTGTTATCTTGTGAAGCTTTACCGTGATCTTCCAAATGTGATAGATGATCCGCTACCTGGTTTTCCGTACCTTACTTGTCTTTGATTTCCAATTTGAATTCCCGAAGCAAGAGAATCCATCGAATCAATCGCAGTTTTAATTCTTTTTTCGAGACCAAATAATTAATAGTTGCATGATCAGTGTAAACCGTCACTTTTGTCCCAAGCAAGTAAGATCTGAATATTTTGAACCCGTAAACAACTCCCAAAAGCTCCTTCTCCGTAGCAGTGTAATTCAGCCGAGTATCATTAAGGGTTTTACTAGCGTAGTAAACCACATGGAAAATATTCTACTTTCTCTGATCGAGAACAGCTTCAACCGCAAAGTTGCTATGTCGAGTGGCATTTATGACACTTTATAACGCTCCGTAAAGCTTTGAATTGATGTTTTGTACTCAAGTTGTTAGTGTTTTTAACGTGTTTTTATAGTGTTTTTGCATTTCAGACATTTATCAGTAATACAGGTGAATTGGCATTGTTTGGATGCTAATATGGTGTTAGGATGGTGTCTAGAATAAAAGCTCATGAAAATTCTAGCTCAAACCATCAAGAAAAGGAGAAGTCAATATTTTTTCCAGAGAGACGGCGCGCCCGCGTTGTGATAGCGCGCGCCCGCGCCAGGATGGCTGAATGTCAGCGCGCCCATGCTAGTCAAGCGCGGTCGCGCCAGGTCGGGAATTAAAATCTTGTTTCTCATGGAATTTTGATCCAGAAGACTTCTACTCTGCATGGGCTGCTATATAAACATAACTTATGCTCATTTTTCATAACAAGACATAACAGAGCTTAAGAAGAAGGCGTAAAAAGACCGTAGAGCACAATTCAACCAAGGCGAAGAAGATGTAGTTTATACTTGTGATTCTTTGTTTTAAGTTATAACTTTGGATGCTAGTTTTCTTATTCGTAAACCTTTACTCTTGTTTCGTACTTGGTTTTATTAAGTATAAAGACTACATATATTATACCGTGCTTTCATCGGAACCCACATTGATGATGAGTCTGATTATGAGCTATTCGTTATCATGGGGTTCTAACGGATTTATTTATATATTTCTTTAGTTAACTCGTTTCAATGCCTTAGTGTGTGGTGATTGTATGATAACCTAGTTTTGGTTGTGCTTATTCATCTTATGAGCATCGCGGACTTATAAGATAGTGTGTTAATCTTTAATGAAGTGAAAGTGAATTTAAGGGTTTAGAACTTGTCATTCTAGCATAGGTTCATGTATGTGATATGCATGATTCGTAGGTAATTTTAACCATCTTACTTGCCCTATGTACTCACGAGAGATAACTTGTGCATTAAACCGTTATGTTGTCAAATTCTATAGACATATAGGGTCTCAATATAATTGGTGTCTATTCAGCTTCTATCTCTTTTGTGGATGTCTAGTAGTATAGTATTCGTACAACAAAAGTTGGCGTTTATCAGTTTTGTGTTATCAGATTAGTGTCATCACCATTACATGCTAAGGTTAAGAACTAAAAAGTTATTGAATGAAGTATTTAATGAAGTTAAAATCCCATGTTTGTGTCATATATTATTCAACTCTCTTTAATCTCTTAGTTTATGTTCTTCAGTATAATCTCTTAGTTAAGTGTAGTATAAACAACCTCAATTTGTTATTCGTCTTAGCATTGGATAATAACAATACTCATGTCGCATAAATACATTGATTGAAATTAACCTAAACATATTCCTGTGGGAAAGAACTAGAATTTATTCTATATTACTTGCGATCGCGTATACCTACGTGAATATTAGCACGTGTTTTAGCCCTAACAAGTTTTTGGCGCCACTGCCGGGGATATCGGTGTGTTAATCTTTAATGAAGCGAAAATGAATATAAGGGTTTAGAACTTTCCATGCTAGCATAGGTTCATGTATGTGATATGCATGATTCGTAGGTAATTTTATGTGTTTGTTATCATTGGTCATTAAAGTTCAGTGACTCGGGCGTTGTTACTTACTTAATTCCTTGTCGTGTTTCAGGTACTCTAGCGAACGTGTATGCATACACGTTCTCAGTCTCGTAAGTGGACACTGGATCAAGCTGAGGAAGAAGTTGTAGTCAAAGAGAAAGTTGAAGAAGAGATCTTAGTTGAGAAAGAAGAAGAGGCTCTTATTGCAATGGGGGAACCAGAAGTGAATCCAAAGGCTTTGATGGACTACTCTCAACCAAAGATCGATGATATTCAGTCTAGCATTGTTCGACTAGCCATCTCGGCTAATACCTTTGAGATCAAGTCGAGCACAATTCAGATGATACAGAACTCAATTTAGTTTGGGGGTTCTCCGACAGAAAACCCCAACATCAGAGATTTCATCATGATCTGCTACACTTTCAAGATCAATGAAGTTTCTGAAGATGCTATTAAGTTGAGGCTTTTCCCATTCTCTCTGCGGGATAAAGCTAAGTGTTGGTTACATTCTTTACCACCAGGGGTCTATCACCAAATGGGAGGATCTTGCTCAGAAGTTCTTAACCAAATTCTTTCCTATGGCGAAGACTGCTACAATCAGATATGCAATTACTCAATTTGCTCAGCAATCTAGAGAATCTTTGTGCAAGGCTTAGGATCGATATAAGGAGATTCTTAGGAAATGTCCTCATCATGGGATGCCTGACTGGATGATCATTAACTGTTTCTATAATGGTTTGGGTGTTAATTCTAGACCCATGCTTGATGCAGTATCAGGAGGAGTCTTGTGGACTAAAAGCTACGATGAAGCTTATGAATTAATTGAACTGATGGCTACTAATGAATACCAAAATTCTACTCAGAGACTAACTTAGGGCAAGGTAGCAGAAGTTTTGGAGTTGGATGCAACTACTGCTATAGCTGCTCAACTTAAGGCTTTGACGATGAAGGTGGATTCTCTGTCTAATTATAGAGTTAATCAGATCACTAGTGTCAGTGAGCTTTGTGCTGGTGCCTATGAGACTGATCAGTGTGCCATTTTTAGTGAATCAGCTCAGTTCGTGAGCAACTTTCAGAGGTCGCAGCAACCTGTACCAGCCATCTATCATCCTAACAACCGCAATCATCCTAACTTTATCTGGAGCAACACTCAGAATGCCGTTCAGCCACCTTATTAGCAGTATCCAGCAAAGCAATACAACCCCCTGGTTTTCAGCAACTGCAATATGCACCAAGGCAACAACTCCAGCTGTAACAGTCTAATGAAAAATCTGAACTGGAGGAGTTAAGGCTCATGTGCAAGAGCCAAGCGGTTTCTATCAAGACCTTGGAAAATCAAATTGGACAAATTGCCAATGCCTTGTTAAATCATCGACCTGGTACACTCCCTAGTGACACAGAAGTTTCAGGAAAGAAGGAAGCTAAGGAGCAGGTAAAGGCAATTACATTAAGGTCTGAGAAGGCTGTAAATCCCGAACACTCTCAAGTTTCGGATGAAGAAGCTGTAGCTGAGGAAAAAGTGCAGAAGGAAGCTGAAGTGGACCCAAGAAAGACTACTGTTGAACACACTCCTCCTGATGGTAATACATGGGAGAAATATATCTATCCTCCACCTCCCTTTCCTAAGAGGCTGCAGAAGAAAAAGCTGGATAAGCAGTTTGAGAAGTTTCTGGAGGTGTTCAAGAAACTTCATATCAACATACCTTTTGCTGAAGCTCTTGAACAGATGCCTAATTATGCGAAGTTTATGAAAGGTATTCTTTCTCGGAAAGTGAAGCTTGATGACTTAGAAACTGTTGCTCTTACAGAGGAATGTAGTGTTGTGCTACAACATAAGTTGCCTCCGAAGCTTAAAGATCCTGGAAGCTTCACTACTCCTTGCAGCATTGGAAAAGTGTCATTTGACAAATTCTTATGTAACTTGAGAGCTAGCATCAATCTAATGCCTCTCTCAATCTTCAAGAAGTTGGACTTACCTGATCCAAAGCCGACTTATATGACCTTGCAGTTAGCCGATCATTCTATTACATATCCGCGAGGCATTATGGAGGATGTCTTGGTCAAGGTGGAAAAACTCATCTTTCCTGCCGATTTTATAATTCTTGATTTCGAGGAGGATAAGAAGATTTCCATAATCTTCGGAAGACCATTCTTGGCTACGGGCCGAACCTTGATCGATGTGCAGAAGGGTGAGCTCACCATGCGAGTGCTGGATCATGATGTAACTTTTAATGTGTTCAATACCATGAAATTCCCTACGGAAAATGAGGAGTGCTTAAATATGGAGTCGGTCGATTCTGTGGTTACTTCAGAACTTGATCAATTGCTAAGGTCTGATGCCTTAGAAAAGGCCTTGTTGGGGAATTCAGATAATGAAGATTATGAATGTGATAAGCAGTTGAAATATCTGAATGCTTCTCCCTGGAAAAGGAAGATGGAAATGCCTTTTGAATCTCTTGGAATGGAGGAGCTGAACAAATCTCCAAAGCACCTCAAGCTATCTATTGAGGAAACTCCTACACTTGAGCTTAAACCATTACCTGAACACTTAAGGTATGCTTTTTTGGGTGATGAATCTACTTTTCCTGTTATTATTGTGTCTGACCTTTCAGGTAGTGATGAGGAAAAACTCTTAAGAATTATGAGAGAGTTCAAATCAATAATTGGATGGACGATAGCAGATATCAAGGGAATCAGCCCTTCTTATTGTATGCATAAAATTCTTCTAGAGGAAGGTAGCAAGCCTAATGTTGAGAAACAAAGAAAGTTAAATCCTATCATGAAAGAAGTTGTGAAGAAGGAAATTCTTAAGTGGCTGGATGCAGGGATCATCTATCCCATTTCTGACAGTTCTTGGGTGAGTCCAGTTCAGTGTGTACCAAAGAAAGGTGGTATTACCGTTGTTGCTAATGAAAAGAATGAGCTCATTCCTACTCGAACAGTCACGGGGTGGAGAGTTTGCATGGATTACAGGAAGCTGAACAAGGCCACGAGAAAGAATCACTTCCCTCTACCGTTTATTGATCAGATGCTTGACAGATTGGTTGGGCATGAGTATTACTATCTTCTGGATGGCTATTCGGGATATAATCAAATTTGCATTGCTCTGGAAGATCAGGAAAAGACTACTTTCACTTGTCCATTTGGTACTTTCGCCTTTAAAAGAGTTTCTTTTGGTTTGTATGGGGAACCTGCCATATTTCACAGATGTATGATGGCTATCTTCTCTAACATGATTAGTAAGAATGTGGAGGTATTTATGGACGACTTCTCTGTGTGTGGCAATTTGTTTCATGAGTGCTTGCAGAATCTTGGCGATATTCTTAAAAGGTGTGTTAAGACCAATTTGGTTCTCAACTGGGAGAAATGTCACTTTATGGTGTGACAGGGCATTATTCTTGGTCACAAGGTCTCTAGTAAGGGTCTTGAGGTAGACAAAGACAAAGTGGGGGTCATCGAAAATCTTCCTCCACCAATTTCTGTTAAGGGAGTTCACAGCTTTCTTGGTCATGCGGGCTTTTATAGGCGGTTCATCAAGGACTTCTCAAAAATTTCTAAATCTTTGTGCAATCTTCTGGAGAAGGATGTCTCATTCAAGTTTGATTACGAGTGCCTAGCTGCTTTTGAGTTCTTGAAGAAGAGTTTAATCACGGCACCTGTCATAACTGCACCTGATTGGAATGAACCTTTTGAGATGATGTGCGATGCAAATAACTATGCAGTTGGAGTAGTTCTTGGGCAGAGGAAGAATAACATATTTCATGTGGTCTACTATGCTAGTAAGACCCTCAATGGTGCTCAACTGAATTATACTATTGAGAAAGAACTTCTGGCTATTGTCTACGGTTATGAGAAGTTTCGATCTTATCTACTTGGGACGAAGGTATCAGTTTTCACTGATCACGCTGCAATTCGATATCTCATCTCGAAGAAGGACTCGAAGCCTAGATTGATTATATGGGTTCTTTTGCTTCAGGAATTTGAATTGCAGATCAAGGAAAAAAAGGTACTAAGAATCAAGTCGTTGATCATCTCTCTCGTTTGGAAGATCCAAGTCCAACTTCACTGGATAAGACATTGATAAATGAGTCTTTTACTGATGAGCAGCTGTTTGGAGTGTAAGAGGAAGAACCATGGTTCGCAGACATAGTGAACTACCTTATAAGTAATATCATGCCTCCGGACTTATCGTATGCTCAAAGGAAGAAGTTTCTTCATGAGCTGAAGTGGTACATGTGGGATGAACCATATCTGTTTAGGCAAGGAGCTGACCAAATCATTAGGAGATGTATTCCGTACAGCGAAACAGGGGGAATCTTGCGAGACTGTCATTCAACTGTTTATGGAGGCCACTATGGTGGAGAAAAGACAGCATCTCGTGTCCTTCAAGCGGGATTCTTCTGGTCTACATTGTTTAAAGATGCGCATCACTTTGTTATGAAGTGTAATCGATGCCAGCGTGTGGGTAATATGTCCAAGAGGGATGAGATGCCTCTTAATGTGCTTCTCGAGGTTGAAGTCTTCAATGTGTGGGGAATCGACTTCATGGGGTCGTTTGTCTCATCTTGCACTAATTAATATATCTTGTTGGCGGTCGATTATGTGTCAAAATGGGTGGAAGTCAAGGCTTTACCGACAAATAATGTGAAAGTAGCGCTTAATTTTCTTCATAAGAAGATATTCACAAGATTTGGGACTCCAAGAGTCATATTAGTGATGAGGGATCGCATTTTTACAATCACAAATTTACTGCCATGATGCAAAGGTATAATGCGAATCATCGCATTACAACAGCCTACCATCCTCAGACTAAAGGTCAAGTTGAGGTGTCTAACACTGGAGATCAAGCGTATCTTAGAGAAAGTTATATGTCCATCAAGGAAGGATTGGTCTTTGAAGCTTGATGATGATGGGTTTCGAGCACATAAACGCAACGGAAACAGTAATTAAAAATATAAAAAATTAGAATTTTCGAAACCCATCGCAGGATCCATGCGAAAAACATATATTTAATTCATAGATCAGATTGTTTACCATAAGAAGCTTTACCAATTGGTTGATTAATGGAGATCCAAAGCTTGTTCAATCACCACGCATCCCGCTCTCACGATCTACGCTCTATCGGTATCCACACAAATGCTTGAACTCTAGGATTGAATGTGTACTAGCACAAACTCGTTTCTTCTTGTTCTCTCCATCTTCTCCCTTGGTGGCTAGGGTTTTAGTAAAATTCTTGCTTGCCCACAAAAATCAGCCACATAAGAGATATTATATAGAGAGTAGAAAAACGAATTATAACTCTTAATTAATTAGGAGTTATTATTAATTCAAAATTTCTATTTGTATTATAATTAAGTCTCACTTAATTATTTAACAAATAAATTTCATAATTAATATTAGTAAATTCGAATATCAATATATATCTAATTAATTAAGTCATACTTAATATTATAAATAATTCAAATGACTTTAATATAATTTAAATCCAATTTAAATTAAATAATCCTTCAAGCATTCTTAGTGTGTGACCCTATAGGTTATTATTACGTTGGCAACGAATTTTAAATCTAATTTAAAATCATTAATAATGAGCGGCATCTAGTAATAAATCATTGTTACCCAAGTAATAATAATTGAATCGGTGATCGATTAAACCTTTTGTGAATAATATACAATGTAATATAATATCTTTAACCAAATATTATAGATTAAACTAGAGACATGTAATATGTCATCCTCATCATAGTTTAATCCAGGTTTCCTTGATCAATGAGTAGACTATCATATCAAATCAACATTTGAGCATGGCCATGCATTTCGTAGTCTAGCTCACACAAGAGGCTAATAATCTCACTCCTAAAATAGGAGGGTTAAATCCCCACTAGATCATTCATATTTCTCATATGATTCATAATATACCCAATGTCCACTTTTATCATTACCCGGTCAAGGATAACTTTTAATGGAATCAATGTATATTAATTCTCGTATAGAAATATAATGACTTTAGGACTAAGGAGCATTACATCATTATCACTGTGAGAATTACTTATGACACAACAGACATGTAGAATCTCACATTGGGTCTGTCCAGCACCATGTACATATACATCTGCCTGTGTTTTTGACTTTAGTATCACTATACCTATGATCAAAGAGATGTGATCATCAATCAACAAACACACCAGTCTTAATGCATTATTATTGTCCCATAAGAATAATACTCGACTAGGGACCTTAGGAATATTGACATAATCTCATTTCTAAGTCACGTACTTAGAGATATAGAATTGCATATCATATTCCAAGGACATTTATTAATCTAACATTTATATCGCAGTAAATTAAGAATTAATAAATTATAAAGAGAATAATCGATAGAACATAAACATTAATAATCCTAATGTCTTAAACTAAAACATCATAGTGTTACCTCTAGGGCACAAACACTAACAATCTCCCACTTGCACTAGAGCCAATCACCCATGTATCTAATACTCATGGAACTAGTATGACCATCGTACTTCTGCTGCAACAAAGCCTTAGTCAGTGGGTCTGCAACACTATCATTATTATACACTTTACATTTATATCTCCTTAATCATTAATCTGATTAATAAGGCGATATTGCCCAAGGATATGCCTAAACAGTCTCCATGGTTGTTTCAAAAAATATCAATATATTCGGCTTCCATAGAATCATCAATGTTCTTGCTGTGAACTATTCAAGCTAACATCAATTATATTTAGACAAAACACAAAACAAACATAAACTCGTATCCATCCTTGTCTGTCCAAAAATTAGGTTCAGAAACTAGTATCAGTGTAACACTTCACAACCAGTTCCCTATCTTCTCCATACATCAAAAATAAATCTTAAGTCCTCTTTAAGTACTTAAGAATATTCTTGAAAACTATCAAGTGACCCTCACCTGGATTAGACTGGTATCTGATCGTCATGCTCAAAGCATACGAAACATCAGGATAAATATATATCATTGTACATATTATAGATCCAATTGCTGACGCATCTGGAACTTTCTCAAACGGCCCTTATCATCTAATAATTCAGGGGGCAGTTATCTTTTGAGATCACTATCCCATGAGATATCGAAACATATCATTTCTTTATCTCCTACATCCTAAAATGATGCAATATTTTATCAATATATGTACTCCGACTAGGTCGATTAATCTTTTCAATCTATCTCTATAGATCTTGATCCCTAATATATAGGTAGAATCGCCTAAGTCTTTCACCGAGATACTATTTCTCAACCAAGTCTTAACAGCCTGTAGATAAGGTATGTCATTCCTTATTTGTTATATGTCATCTATATATAATACTAGGAATGTCACATGGCTCTCACTAACCTTCTTGCAAACACATGGTTCATCTTCATTTTGAATAAAGCCAAACACTTTGACCGTTTTATCAAAATGAATATTCATTCTCCTTGAGGCTTGCTTCAATCTATAAATCGATAGAAGCAATTACAAACTATCTCAGCAAACTTTGGATTGACAAAACCCTCAGGTTGTATCATATATACATCCTCTTCAAGGCTCCCATATAAGAAAGCAGTTTTGACATCCATTTGCCAAATCTCGTAGTCAAAGTAAGCAACTATTGCCAACAAAATCCTGATGGACTTGACCATAGTAACCGGTGAAAATGTCTCATCATAGTCTATACCATGAATTTTTTTGAAACTTTTTGTCACTAGTCGCGTCTTATAGGTCTGTACTTTACCATCCATATCAGTTTTCTGCTTGAAAACCCACTTGCACCCTATAGGTTTTACCCCTTCGAGTGGATCAACTAAAGTCAATACTTTATTTTGATAAATGTATTCCATCTCGGATTTCACGGCCTCTAGCTATCTCTCGGAGTCTGAACTGTTCATAGCATCTTGGTAGGTGAAAGGCTTATCATTATTCATAAGCATCACATCACCATCTTGAGTTAAAAGAAATTCATAATTTCTCCCGGGCTCATGGTGAATCCTACTAGATCTACGAATAACCTGTGTTTCTTGGATGGGATTACTTTTAACATTTTGATGTACATCCTAATCTTATTCCATCTCTGGTTCAATGTTTTCATGTGGTTCTCGATCTTCATCAATATTTATTATCCTCCCACTGATTTTCTTAGAAAGTAGTTCTCCCTCAAGAAATACAGCGGCCCGAGCAACAAACACTTTGTTCCCGGAAGGATTATAAAAACTATACCCTAGTCTCACTTGGGTATCCCACAAAATAGCATCTATCTAATTTTGTTCCAAGCTTCTCAGAGGCTAAACGTTTTACAAACGCTTCACGTCCCCAATTTTTCATAAATGACATGCTTTGACATTTATCACTCTATATCTCATACGGAGTATTTTGAACCGCTTTAGTCAGAACTTGGTTAAGTGTATATGCAGCCGTTTCTAGAGCATAACCCTAGAAACTGAATTGAAGATCCGCTTGACTCATCATCGATCACACTATGTCCAACAAGGTACGATTTCTCCTCTCAGAATCTCTATTCCATTGAGGTGTTCCAGAAGGAGTAAGTTATGATACACTATCACACTCCTTCAAGAAACTCTTGAAATTGAGGTTTAAGTATACTCCTCCATGATCTGATCTTAAAACTTTTATACTTTTCCCTTGTTTGTTTATTTACTTCGTCCTTATATTCTTTGAACATTTCAAAAGAATCGGATTTGTTCTTCATAAGAACCACATATCCATATCTACTGAAATCATCAGTAAATGTTATGAAGTAATATAAGCCACCCCTTGCCATCAAACACATTCGACCACATACATCATTATGTATAAGTCATAATCGTTCGGTGGCCCTTTCACCTGATCAGGTAAAGCTTTATTCATTTTGCCAATGAGACAAAGTTCGCATTTTTCGTATGATTCCAAATCAAACTTATCCAAGTATCCATCTATATGTAACTCAGAAATGTGTTTCTCATTAATATGGCTTAACGATAATGGTAGAGGTAATATTTGATTTGAGTCATCTTAGAACATATAAATTGTTAACTAATCGTGCAACATTATAGGCCTTATCATTAAAATAGAATAAACAACTATTGTTTATTTAATTAAAATGAAAAACCTTTCTTGTCCTGACAAGAAATTGATTTAATGTATCCCCTAAAGGTAGGCATGTAATAACAACTTATCAAGTTCTCAATCTCGCCTATATAGGCAAAATTAGGTATCGAGTTCCTTCAACTAGAGCAACAACTTTTGCTCCAATTCTAACCCGATACCTGAAGCTTGACCATTGCTAGTCTTCTTCTTTAGATCTTCCAAACAAGCTCAACAATTTAACTTCCAATCATCTAGTTATTTTCACAGAAATGACAATCATCTCCTTTAGCAACACCACTATCAGGCTTCAAAAGCCCTTTGGGATTGGACTTTGGTTTGACACCGAATAAGATCAAATCTTCACCTTGCCTGTCCACTTCCCTTTCCATTTGTATTCCATGTGTACATCATTAATATGGACGTAATTCATGCCTTCACCGTGTTATTTTCAGAAGTTCTAAACATGCTTAACAACTCAGTGAGTGTTCAGTCTATCTCATTCCTTTTGTTCTTAACAAACAAAGAATAGAAGTTATTCAAAGATTGTTTAATCAAATCAAGCTGAGTCTCTAGACTATTCTTGAAACCCAAAATATCAAGGTACATATACCTATCATCTTTAGAACATATGGTCCAACCAGATATTATTCTCCCATTAATGCAAAGTATGGTGCCTTATTATTGTCAAATCTTTCTGAC